>NW_028071249.1:0-7788 GCF_054177405.1 Leptonychotes weddellii
TTTCATTTCTGCCCTTAGAGACTCTATGTTGCCATTAATTGATTTCTCCATCCTTGCTATTGTCTTCACAATTGCGAGCCTGAATTCCATCTCTTACATCTTGGTTATATCTGTATCCATTTGTAAATCTATGGCAGAAGTCACAGTCTCTCAGTCTTTCCTATTTTGGGGGTTCCTCCTCCTAGTCATTCTGTTGAGGGGTGGTTGAGGGAATGTACATAGTCCAAATTATTGACCACAACCCAAGCAAGATACACCTGTTTTATAAGGATATCAGGGTTGCCGGCCTCTTGTTCTCAGCCTGTCTTCTGGGGGAGGGGCCTGCCACGCTGTTACTCAGGCAACCCTGTTTGGGCAGAGTTGCCCTGCCCCCTGTGGGGGGGGGATGGGCTCAGTGAAAACCGGTTTTTTGAGGCTTTTGTTTTCTGGTGGCTTTCCCTGGAGGCTGAGTCTCTTCCTAGAGTCAGAGCAGAAGAGACCATTTCCAACCCTCTGCCTCAGAGCAGAGATTGCAGTCTGTTCTTCAGTGAGCTCTCCAGGCCACACTATCTTCGTTTCTGTCTGTGCTGCTAGAAACTGCAGTGTCCTGGGTTATGCGCCCCTCAGCAGCTCTCCCAGTCCTCGCTCCAGGTCAGGGCACATCTCTGCCCTTTGTGTTTCTAAAACCACCAGCCACCCCCAGTTTGCACACGTGGCTCTGCAGCTCCAGGTTTCAGTCCAGGGAGCTGCCCTAAAGTCCTTTTCCCATCACTACCGCTACCATTCTGTGAGTCTGTGCCCAGTCCCCAGCATGGGATGCTTTTTTGCTCCTGTGTCATTTCAGCTTCCCAGTGCCAGCGCTTATGGCAGCTCCCTCCCACTTCCATTTATCTTGGGATATGTGCCCATAGAATCAGGGCTCCCCACTTCATACCTCGAAACCAACCACCTGCAATATTCTGTTTGTAGAGATCCAGATCTATCTTCTTACATCTCAGGCTGATTTCATGGGTGTTCAGAGTGGTCTGGTAGATATCCAGCTCAATTCTGGGACTGGTTGGAATAGGGTCCCCTACTCCTCTGCCATCTTTTCCTGAACCCACCAGAATTCCCCTTTTGAAGGGATAGCTTTCTGGTGTACCTAAAGAATCTTTGCAATAATTTAAAACAAAAAAAGAACAAGTTATTGGAAATGGTTTAAGTTTATTTATGACCCCTATTTTACTAGGATAACATTCTGAGACTCAATTTAGAAGTAATCTATAAACTTTTTCAAGGCATAAAACAATAGTTGAAAAAGAATACATATAGTATAACATATTTATAAAATTTAATGTATAAATTATACTTTTGTAAAATATGGAAATATAAACTATCACAAAAATAAATATAATATAATAAAACACCCTATGATTCAGCAATTGTACTACTAGGTATTTACCCAAAGGATACAAAAATTCTGATTCAAAGGGACACACATACCCCGATGTTTATAGCAGAATTATCAGCAATAGCCAAATTAAGTGTCCATCGACTGATGACTGGATAAAGATGTGAGACAGATAGATATATATATATGCAATGGAATATTACCTAATCCTAAAAAAGAATGAAATCTTGGAGCGCCTGGGTAGCTTAGTCAGTTAAGCATCTGCTTCGGCTCAGGTCATGATCACAGGGTCCTGGGATCAAGCCCCACACTGGGCTCCCTGCTCAATGGGGAGCCTGCTTCTCCCTCTCCCTCTGCTGCTCCCCCTGCTTGTGTGCTTACTCTCTGTCAAATAAATAAACAAAATCTTAAAAAAAAAACAACAGAATGAAATCTTGCCATTTGCAATGATGTGGATGGAGCTAGACAGTATTATGCAAGGGAAATAAATCAGTCAGAGAAAGACACATACTATATGATTTCAGTCATATATGGAATTTAAGAAACATAACAGATGAACATAGGGGCAAAAGAGAAAGAAGCAAGCCATAAAGCCAACTCTTAACTATAGAGAACAAACAGGGTTATTAGAGAGGAGGTGGGTGGGGGGATGGGTTAGATGGATGAGGTATATTAAGGAGTGCACTTGTGATAAGCACTGGGTGTTTTATGTAAGTGATGAATCAGTAAATCCTACACATGAAACTAACTGTATGTTAACTAAGAAATTTCAATAAAAACTTGGAAGAAAAAAAATTTAAAAATAAGGAAAAACAGGTAGGATAAACACAAAATTCAGGAGAGTGGTTACTTTTGGGAGTGGGCTTTAGAGTTGGGACGGAAAGGGGATATGATCAGGAAGGATAATAATGCGTATTTCATCTGGAGTTGCATGTTTTTCATTCTAAGAAGTTAGATCGTGATGTATAGTTGTTTCATTAGTTAGTTCTCTAGAGAAACAGAATCAATAAGATATTTGTGTATTTGTGTGTACATTCATATATAAAAAGATTTATTATAAGGTATTATATCACATGATTATGGAAGCTGAGAAGTCCCATGATCTACTGTCTACAAGCTGGAGACCCAGGAAACCAGTGGCATAGTTTGAAGATGTGAAAGACCAAGAGTCAATAATGTAGATGCCCATCCAAGTTTGAAGGCATGAGAATCAGGAGTGCTAAATGCAAAAAAAAAATTGATATCCCAGCTCAGTAGTCAGGCAGAGCAAATTCAACCTTTTTCTACCTTTTTGTTCTATTCAGGCTCTCAGTGTATTGGATGATATCCACCCACACTGGGGAGGGCCATCAACTTTACTCAGCCAACCAATTCAAATGCTAATATCTTCCAAAAATACCCTCATGGACAAACCCAGGAATAATATTTAACCAGATATCTGGGCATCCCTAAATCCATTCAAGTTGACACATAAAATTAACCATCACAGGTGTTTCCTCCTTATAACTTTTGTCAGTCTGAAATATTTTATGATTAATAAATGTTAAAATAAAACATTTCCTTCAATTTATCTACATTTTCAGAATATTCCTCATTTTTTATTAACCCATTTATTTTTATTGAAATATAACTGACATGTAACATGGTGCTTTTTTGTGTTTTATCCATCTTATTCTCCTAGCAATGCTTTACTATAAGGGGTATTACTATTCTTATTACAAATAAAAATGCTAAGGTTCAGAGGTTGAAAAGGACAGCTCATGAAGACGCAGGTGCCCCTTGCAATATCAGATGGTGTCTGAAGAACTTTGGATCTGCCATCCCCTGGTTGCAACTCAGGTTACAACCTGAGTCCCACAGAGGGAGAAGACCTCCCTGGAACCCAGGTGCTTAGTTCCCAGTCCATGTTGATCCCAGCTTGAGCATCATAGAGTATCCCACCTACACTCCAATGATGGGGCAGTGTGGCTTTGGCCAAAGGTGGAGTCACCTGGGGGGCTGAAGGCACTGATGAGGGTCCCTGGAGGTATAAAAATCCCACCTGGAGAAATGAGTGACCTACCTGAGCCCTCTGAATCCAGGACTTCTTGCTTCAAATCTGACCTCTCTGTATTTTGAAGATAGAGCTCAAAGTGGGGCAGAACCAGTCTCCCAGTGCTGACTCACCATTAGCTCACAGACTCATGTCTTGTCACCACTTTTAGCTACCAGCAAAAGGCCTGCTGATCCCCCAGACACAGCACATATCTGACCAGCCCACTTTGGCCATAGCCTGCATCTTCCCATTATCTTACAGCATCTTTTCTTATAATCACCATTAACTCAAGCACAGTGTCTTCTAATACCCAATAGCTTAACACTCTGTCAGACCTTGGTTCCTGAACACTGTGCCCAGAGTTCTGACCTCCTTGGCCTGTGACCAAGGTCCCACCCTGTGTACAATGCCCTCAGCATTGGCTTAGCAACTAACTTTATCCCAACTCAGACCTGTAGGATTGGTGCAACTGAACACCTCTTTCAGATAAAAATTTTGAATCTGTCATCCCTGAAATAATATTTCTGTAACATCTCAATTAGAGGCCTAATTCTGGCCTTTGCCCAAGCATGTTGGAGAAAGAGGCAGAAGGTAAGAAAATTTGCCTCTCAGGGCTTTCCTCCCCTGACCACATCAGCAATAAGAACTCTCAGCAGGGGCACCCGGGTGGCTCAGTTGGTTAAGCTTCTGACTCTGGTTTTGGCCTCAGGTCATGATCTCAGGGTCGTAGGGTCTAGCCTGCATGGGGCTCCATACTCAGTGGGAAGTCTGCTTGAGATTCTCCCCTTCTACCCTCCCTTCTTCCCCCCTCTCTCATAAATAAATAAATTAAAAAAAAAACAACTCCCAGTGTTAATCCTCAGCAGACCTCCAATCACCACTCTCTGGCTTCTATGAGTCTCTTCCTGGGAACACAGGAGACCACATCCGAAGCCCCCTGCAGCCAGCCTGGGCCTGTGACTAATTTCGGCCAATGGGTGTTACGCATAGGGTTGGGTGTCTCTCTTGGGCCATCACTTGGGTAAATACAAGGATGATGAGTGACCTCAGCATCATAGCAGTGTGAGTTGCTTCCTGTGTCTCTCTTCTTCAATTTACAACTACTAAGTCATACATAACCCAACAAAGCTTCCTCTGCATAACATGCGAGGACCTTGGAGATATCCATACATCTGTACATTAGAAGGTGGGGGGGGGGAGGTGAATGGGGAGATGGGGTAACTGAGTGATGGGCATTAAGGAGGGCACTTGATGTAATGAGTGATGTAGGAAAGACATTAGGTTTCAAAGATGGTGACCAAGAAAGAATTCCTGAGACATCTTTGGTGCAAAAAGGTGGTTTTATTAAAGCATGGGGACAGGACCCTTGGGCAGGAAGAGCTGCACCAGGGTGGCCCATTATATATTTTCAAGTTGGGAGGTGGTTAGGGATAGTGTAAGTCTCTAAGGAATTTTGGAAGCAAGGTTTCCAGGACCTTGAGGGGGCTAACTATTGTTGGGAAAAGGTCATTTATTACCATCTAATAAAACCTTAGGCATGAGACCCTTCAGATGTATATCAGTGGGCCGTATGCTCCGGGGATGATTGCCAACACATATCTTGGGGGGTTTAGAGATAAAGGAAATTTCTAAAGGAATTTTTATATGTTAAAGTAGGCTTACAGGAAGGAGGGTGGGGTTCAGGCTAGGATTGCCTTTTGCCCTTAGCAAAGTGTCAGCATTGAGGTAGTTGAGTCCCTAGAGGAATGTCACTCTGCCTGTTTCAAGGACTTGTCAATGGGCTGTAAGTAGTAAGGAAATTTAATAATTTTTCTTCTGCTTTTCTTTCCCACATCATACCTACCAGGAGAAGTAGAAGGGGGCTATTCTTTTGGGAAACAATCCTAAAATAAGTGTGGAACCACAAAAAATTGCAAAAAGCCACAACAATTCTAGGAAGAAAAGAACGGGGTGGGGGGGATCCAAGATGACAACCGAATAGGAGGACCCTAGGCTCCTCTCCTCCCTCAAACACAAGTAGATACCTATCAAATCATTCTAAATACCCCAGAAATCAACCAGAAGACTGACAGAAACTCCAAACTAAAGGGAGAAAAGAAGTCATATCAAAGACGTTAAGAAGTGCAGAACCTTGGTTTGGGGGAGAAACAGATCCCCAGTGCCATGGAGGGGAAAAAGCCAAGGTCGCAAAGAAAGGGGAGAGAGACAGAGAGAGGAGCACACAGTGGAATGCACAGAACATTTCCCCAGAGCCACTGACTGTGGAAACATAAAGAACTGATTTTCTTAAGTTCTTGCAACTACCAGGGCTTAAACACTGGAGTTTTAAAGGTCAGTTGGCTTTGCTGGGATAGAGCCCTAAGAGTGCTATCCTGCTCCTGGAGTGAAAGCAGGCACAGGACTGGGCAGACAGCCTGGAAACAACAATCTGAAGAATGCCTGGGGCACACAAAGGGGAGACTGTTCGCTCCTCTTGGAGTGTTTCCCAGAGAGTCAGCTTTCAGAGATGCCTCTCTGGGGAAAAAAGAGCCAGCAGGCACCATTTCCCTCCCCCGCCGTTCAGCCTAAACACAGAGCCACCTGCTGGAAATAGCATAGCATGACGCTGGCTGCCTAACTGGCTTACACCAAGCCCAGCCCCCTGCTTTCTGGCAAGACTGCCTTTTTCAGACAAGCTTGCCTAAGGCTCAGCACAGCAGGCCCCTCCCCCAGAAGTCCTGCACAGACTCTTGGCATCACATCCCTAAAGCCTGGAGTTTTAGAAATCAGCAGGCATGGCTGGGATAAAGCCCTAAGGCCACTGAGCTGTTCCTGGAGAAAAGTCAGGCAAGCAACCCGGAGGCAGGCAGTTGGAAACAGCAATCTGAAAAATACCTGGGACACACAGAGGGGAGATGATTCACTTCTCTCAGAGTGCTTCCTAGAGGGGCAACAATCAGGAAGATTCCTCTCCAGGGACAAAGGGGCCAGCTGGTGCCATTTCCCTCCCCTGCCATTCAGCAAAAACACAGAGCTCCCAGCTGTGAGAGGTGCAGCGCCAACACTGGCTGACTAACCTGCTTACACCAAGTCTCAGCCCCCTGAGCTCTGGTGGGACCGCCCCTCTCAGTCAAGCTCTGGACAGTCTTAGAGTCACAGACCCTTCCCCAGAAGATAAGCCAAAACCCTGCCCCATACCACGTCTCCCAACCACAGAGTTCTGCAGGGCTTTAGTTCTAGTGGAAGTAGTATCAGGACTCATTTAAAACTAGACCAAAGCAACTTATCTAAAACTCACCAGATTCTGGCCAAGGACCAAACACTGTGCACTTCAGGCAAGGAGATCCTCTGCAGATGATGGGCCTGAAGGATACAGCAGCCAAAACACAACAGCTGAGTGCACTCAGCACACACCAGAGACCCTTAAGTGCCAAACCCTGGACACCATATGGCCTCTTCTTCATGAAGCCATCACTGTAGGAGCAGGAAATATAATGAGCTTTTCTAACACAGAGAAGGTTGAGAATTAGACAAAATGCCAAGACAGACGAATTCATCTAAAATGAAAGAACAATATAAGGACAGAGGCAGAGATCTAAATGAAACAGATATAAATAATATGCCTGAAAGAGAATTTAAAGCAACAATCATAAGGATATTCACTGGACTTGAGAAAAGAATGGAAGACATCAGGGAGACCCACAGAGATAAAAGAGTTAAAAAACAGAAATGAAAAATGCAACAACTGAGATTGGAAACAAGGTTTGATGCATGAATAGAAGGCTGGAAGAAACAGAAGAATAAATAAGTGATATAGAACATAAAATAATGGAGGGGCGGAGCAAGATGGCAGAGGAGTAGGAGACCTGGATTTCGTCTGCTCTCAGGAATTCAGCCGGATAGGGATCAAACCATTCTGAACACCTACGAACTCAACAGGTGATCGAAGAAAAGAATAGCAACAACTTTCTGAACAGAAAAGCGACCACTTTCTGGAAGGTAGGACGTGTGGAGAAGTGAATGCAAGGCGATATTCGGGAGGATAGACGGCGGGGGAGGGGGTCTCCGTCGGCCACTCCGCGGAGCACAAAATCGGAACTTTTAGAGGTTGGCTCTGCTGAGGGACGTCGCTCCAGTGGCTAAGCGGGGGGTGGAACCCTCACGGGACAGTGTGGTCTCAGGACCCTCAGTGTCACAGAAAGACTGGGGCTGCCTGAGTGCGGCAGAACTCCCAGGTATCAGAGCGGGTAAGCCGGCTGCAGAGACGGAGCCGAGGCGCGGGATCTCAGCTCGGGGTTGCCATAAACCATAATCCGCGACACAGTCGGGCCACTGCTCCTCCAGCAGGAACCAACAAGCGGCAGATCCGGGGAGACTCCCCTTCCTCCCACAGGAGGAGCGGCAC
>NW_028071250.1:0-382 GCF_054177405.1 Leptonychotes weddellii
CAGAGCTCCTAAAACAGTTTCCTGAAGACAAGCGGATTTCACTCCATTTGTCAGGTGGACTGCCCTCCAAAGAGACACCCTCATTCCTCAATGTGCCCCCTTTAATTTGGAATGAAAATGAAAAAAAACATATTTTGCAAAATACCATTCCCCCTGTCAATTTTTATTTCTGGAATCTTAAATGAAATCTAAACTTTGGGTGTATAGTTATTTATTTTCAGCCAAAACAGCTTCTATCTAAGACAAGAGCCTTTTAAGAAACAGGAAAAAGCTGAACAGGTTTATGTTTCTCTTAAAATAAGTAAACTGATTCCAGGGTCAACAAGAAAAGTGGTCCTGAAGTTTCACTTTCTGTATGCATTAAAAAAAAAAAAATCTCAGG
>NW_028071251.1:0-382 GCF_054177405.1 Leptonychotes weddellii
AAGGAGTCAGAGAAGTGCAATCACATAACTTACAGACATACTGCTGGAACTACTTTTTCTGTGCCCATGGAAGTTGCGCAGAGTTAAATTTGTTACCTGCTATTGAGACAAGTCTTGATACTTTATATATCAGAGTTTTTTTAATGAAAGAAAGTCTTGCAACCAAAGTGACATATGAACTCTCTCTCTAGGGACCCCCAGGTGGCTCAGTCTGTTAAGCGTCTGCCTTTGGCTCAGGTCATGATCCCAGGGTCCTGGGATGGAGCCCCGCACCTGGCTTCTTGCTCAGCAGGGACCCTCCTTCTCCCTCTCCTTCTGCTACTCCCCCTGCTTGTGCTCTCTCTCTCTCTGTGTCAAATAAATAAATACAATCTTAAAAAAA
>NW_028071252.1:0-382 GCF_054177405.1 Leptonychotes weddellii
AGGGCGCCTGGGTGGCTCAGTTGGTTAAACGACTGCCTTCGGCTCAGGTCATGATCCTGGAGTCCCGGGATCGAGTCCCGCATCGGGCTCCCTGCTCGGCGGGGAGTCTGCTTCTCCCTCTGACCCTCCTCCCTCTCATGCTCTCTCTCATTCTCTCTGTCTCAAATAAATAAATAAAATCTTAAAAAAAAAAAAAAAAGAATATAGATGCAAATCCTAAACATATTATTAGCAAATTGATCTTTTATGCATAAAATACAAAATAATACATAAAATATTATACACCATGACCATGTTGAATTTATTTCAGGTGTGAAAATTTGGTTCAGTGTAGAAAATAAATCAATGTAATCTATAGAATCAATAAAATAAAGGAAAAAAT
>NW_028071253.1:0-382 GCF_054177405.1 Leptonychotes weddellii
AACAAGGTAGGGACACAAGCTGGTGAAGAGAAATGGTCAGTATAAACTCGTGAAGGCAAGGAGAAACAGCAAAGAGTCAGTGGCACAGTGAATAAATGGGAGAAGAGACCAAAGGGCTCTGCAGAAGCTTTAAGGATATTATAAGGATTTTGCCTTTGACTCTGAATAAAATGAGGGAAGAGTAGAGTATAGAACCAGGGAACAACCAAATGGGAAATTTATTTTGAAAATACTTCAGAGACCTCAATGCTGACAGTAGAGTGTAAGTGAGAAGGTGACAACAGAGAGACCAGGTAGGAAGTTAATTGCTCCTAGTAATTGAGAAAGGGGGTGTTGGGCAGAGTAATGGAAAGGATGAGAAGTGATGGGATCCTGTGCATGT
>NW_028071254.1:0-382 GCF_054177405.1 Leptonychotes weddellii
ATATTAATACTGCCCACACAGAAATGAAAAGGATCATAAGGAAAAACCATGAACAATCAGGTACCCACAAATTAGATAGCATAAATACAATATATAAACTTCTAGAAAGACACAAACTACAAAGTGAATCAGTAAGAAATAGAAATCTGAATAAACCTATAACAAGAGATTAAATTAGTAATCAAAAAGATACGCACAGGGAAAAATCCAGCAACAGGTAGTTTCAATCGTGTATTCCATAAAACATAGAAGAATGTATATATTTTCATATATAAAATATGTATTCTTAAAGTATAAAATATAAAACAATGTATAAAATAAAATATACATTATAAATAAAAAATAAAATATGAAATATATATTATATATCAAAGAATACATA
>NW_028071255.1:0-382 GCF_054177405.1 Leptonychotes weddellii
AGAGAATGAGAGACAGAGAGCATGAGAGGGTGGAGGGTCAGAGGGAGAAGCAGACTCCCTGCTGAGCAGGGAGCCCGATGTGGGACTCCATCCCGGGACTCCAGGATCATGACCTGAGCCGAAGGCAGTCACTTAACCAACTGAGCCACCCAGGTGCCCGACATCTTGACATTCTTAATGACTTTTATTTTTTTTTTTTAAAGATTTTATTTATTTATTTGAGAGAGAGAGAATGAGAGACAGAGAGCATGAGAGGGAGGAGGGTCAGAGGGAGAAGCAGACTCCCCGCCGAGCAGGGAGCCCGATGCGGGACTCGATCCCGGGACTCCAGGATCATGACCTGAGCCGAAGGCAGTCGCTTAACCAACTGAGCCACCCAGGC
>NW_028071256.1:0-382 GCF_054177405.1 Leptonychotes weddellii
ACTGACAGGGACGCCTGGGTGGCTCAGTCGGTTAAGCATCTGCCTTCAGCTCAGGTCATGATCCCAGGGTCCTGGGATCGAGTCCCGCATCGGGCTCCCTGCTCCGCGGGGAGCCTGCTTCTCCCTCTGCCTCTGCCTCTCTCTCTCTCTATCTCTCATGAATAAATAAATAAATAAATCTTTAAAAAAAAAAAAAAAAGAAAGAAACTGACAACCACCAGCAAGGGAAATGTTAAATAAATCATGATACAGCCATGAAATTACTTGTAACTGTCATGTTTTGGAAAAATTTAACAACAGGAAAACATGCTCACCGTACAGCATCAAGTGATTAAAAAGGAGAATATAAAATTTATTTATGGTATGAACTCAAATATGTTAA
>NW_028071257.1:0-382 GCF_054177405.1 Leptonychotes weddellii
AATAGGAAAATGACTCAGATAAAGGATTGAATTTCTTGTGATGGGATTTTATTTTTTACTTATTCACTTATTTTTAAAATTTATTTATTTATTTATTTTTAGTAATCTCTACCCCAACGTAGGGCTTGAACTCACGACCCTCGAGATCGTCACTTGATCCTCTAATTGAGCCAGCCAGGCACCCCTGTGATGGGATTTTAGATATAACGGTGGGAGACACTGTTCTCCCTTGGCATGAGTGTGCCTGAGCTTAAGTCTGCCCTAGCAGGTAGAACAGGTCAGGCTGGAATAGATCAATGAAGCTGTAACAGAGAAAATTTGCTGCCTACCAAAGATTTGGTTCCTCTTTGAGGACAGAGCTATTGTTGGGGCTACATTTCCC
>NW_028071258.1:0-382 GCF_054177405.1 Leptonychotes weddellii
AATTGTGAGCATTCTTTGTCTGTTCTGGATTTTAATGTATGAAGACCCCAATAGAGTTTCTCTATTAAGAAAATGGCCGTTAATTTTAAGTAGGTTGATATTTTTGCACATAAATAAACTATTTTTCATCCCAATTTTTAAAAAAGATTGAAAAACAAGAATGGGGCTGACATCTACCAAAATGACTTTTTTTTTTTTTTTAAAGATTTTATTTATTTATTTGAGACAGAGAGAATGAGATACAGAGAGCATGAGAGGGAGGAGGGTCAGAGGGAGAAGCAGACTCCCTGCCGAGCAGGGAGCCCGATGCGGGACTCGATCCCGGGACTCCAGGATCATGACCTGAGCCGAAGGCAGTCGCTTAACCAACTGAGCCACCCAG
>NW_028071259.1:0-382 GCF_054177405.1 Leptonychotes weddellii
CCCCCCCCCCGACCAATTTCCATGTTCTCACCTGGCCTCCCCTCCCCTGGGTCTCTCCTTGCCCCTCACACCCATCCTATGGCCCAGTTCCTGTATTTCCGACATCAAAAGTCTTCAGCTGCTCCTCATTTAACTGATCAGGTGCTCAGCCTAGGAGTCAACACTGTCAAGTCCATGTGCCTCTCCCCCCCAATTCTACTCTGTGGTCTTTCTCTTCATTTTCCTTCCGCTCGGGTCACTCCTCTGCTCTCCACATAAGCTCTCACCCTGGCTGCCTTTGCACCACTCACCCCTGCTCCCTCCTGAACACTCCTTATCCAGCTGTCTGTCCAGCTACCATCCGTCCTCGTGGGCCAACCTCAGATCACGGCTTCTCTAGGAG
>NW_028071260.1:0-7787 GCF_054177405.1 Leptonychotes weddellii
GAGGGAATGTAGAGAGTCCAAATTATTGACCAGAACCCAAGCAAGATGCACTTGTTTTCTTGGGACCTTAGGGTTGCTGGCCTCTTGTTTTCCCAGCCTGTCTTCTGCGGGAGGGGCCTGCCTCGCTGTTACTCAGGCAACCCTGTTCCAGCGGAGTTGCCCTGCCCCCCTGTGGTGGGGGATGGGCTCAGCAGGAATCAGTCTTTGGGGCTTTTGTTCTCTGGCGCCTTTCCCTGGCGGCCTTCCACGTCTCTTCCGCGAGTCAGAGCAGAAGAGACCGTTTCCAATCCTCTGCCTCAGAGCAGAGAGACCGCAGTCTGCTCTTCAGTGAGCCCTCCAGGACACACTGCCTCCATTTCTGTCTGTGCTGCTATAAACTGCAGCATCCTGGGTTGTGCGCCCCTCTGCAGTGCTCCCAGTCCTGCCTCCAGGTTGGGGCACGTCTCTGCCCTCTGTGCTTCTAAAACCACCAGCCGCTCCCAGTTCGCGCACGCACAACTCCACCGCTCCAAGTTTCCACCCTGGGGGCTGCAGTTCACCGGCGCGACCCCGGCGCTCTGGGTGTCCGTCCTGGGGGCTGCAGTTCGAGTGCGCGCGACTCCGCTACTCCGGGTTTCCGTCCGGGGGGCTGTGGTTCGCGTGCACGCAACCCCGCCACTCTCGGTTTCCACCCCGGGGACTGCCCTAAAGTCCTTTCCCCAATGCTACGGGTCTGCAAGTCTGTGCCCGTCCACAGCGTGCAAGGCTGTCACTCACCGGCGGTGTAGGATCCCCACGGCCAGGCACCCTCCCGCTGCCGTTTATCCTCCCATATCTGCCAACAGAATCATGGCTCTCCGCTTCATACCTCAAAACCAACCACCTGCAATATTCTGTTTGTAGAGATCCAGATCTTACATCTCAGGCTGGTTTCGTGGGTGCTCAGAGTGCTCTGGCAGATATCCAGCTCAATTCCAGGGACCAGCTGAAATAGGGTCCCCTACTCCTCTGCCATCTTTCCCCCCCTCTCATGGTTATCTTTATTTACAACATGCTTTAGAAAGTATTTTCCTACTGAATTTTGCCTGGAATGTGTGTATATATGTAAACATACGTAAAACAAAGCTTTCCCCAAAATCTGTAATAATAGTTTCACAAGAGTCTGATGGATTCATTTAACAAATTAAAATGAAATTAATACTCTTACACAAATTAATATAAAATGAGTCCATAGACCAGTAATTTCACTCCATTTCTTATTTTGTTTTTGTTCAATTCAACAGAATTCTTAATAACTGCTCTACCACTTATTATTGATGTAAACTTGGGCAAGTTACAAATGCATGAGATCAGTCTCTTCACCTGTAAAAAAGAAATAATGACAATAAGAGGACTAGTTTACATTAAGTAAATGCTACGTGTCAGATACTATTTTAAGCATATCATGTTCTTTTTTTTTTTTTAAGATTTCATTTATTCATTTGACAGAGACAGATACAGCAAGAGAGGGAACACAAGCAAAGGGAGTGGGAGAGGGAGAAGCAGGCTTCCCGCAGAGCGAGGAACCCGCAGAGCGAGGAACCCAGGACCGTCCTGGGATCACGACCTGAGCCGAAGGCAGACGCTTAACGACTGAGCCACCCAGGTGCCCCTAAGCATATCATGTTCTAAGCATATATTCTCAAGCATGTGATCATAAACTCAAACAACCCTATGGTGTAGCCACCATATAGAGAGAATAATTTATCACCAACTCCAGATGAGGAAAGAGAGGCTCATGTTTCCAAAGGTCTCATGGCAGGTGGCAGAGCCTAGATGGTCTGGGATTCAGAAGCCACACTCTCAGTCATTAAGATACAGCTGCTTAAAAACCATTAAACCGCCCAACTTGTAGAATTCTTGTGAACACATTTAATCAGGCTCATAAAAGTATTTTATAACTTTTAGTGCCATATAAGGTAGGGTATTTGTTATTAATAAAGTTTTAAGGATAAGATTGATAAAAATTGACTGTAGAGGTATCAAAACAAAAATTTAAGTTAAAAAAAAAAAAGTTAAAGGCATTGTAAAGGACCTTCAAGTGTATCTAGTTCAACTTCCCACAAATGTTAATATCCTCTCGATAACATACTTAATAAGATGTCACAGAATTTCTCCTTTAATGCCTCCAGAGTTGAAAATTTCACAAACTCACAAGTCAGTCTATTCCATCTTGAAATGTTTTAATTATTATTAGAAATGTCATCCTTTCAGTTCTAAACAAAATTAGGCTTTTCCACATGATAAGTCTATAAATACAAATCACTAAGATATTCACACTGTTCCACACATGATGTTTTATTAAAGTCCCCTTTGAAATGTGACACCCATATTCAAGAGAAAATCCCAGAGCATGTCTGATGTGAAGAAAACAACAGCTCTATTACCTTTCTTGATCTGCATCTAAATTCACTTTCTTTCCTGGCTGGTAGTCAATTTAATGAGCTCGTATTTGGCATATACTTAATTGAAGTATCTCAGGCCCCTCTTAGGGGCTATCTCAAACACAGTGTAGAACACAGTGTAGAACATGACATTTTATCACTTTTAATCTTGTTTTTACTTTGGTCTATTATTCTAGCCTGAAAAGATCTTGGCAAATCTTAATTTTATAACCTTACTTTAGCTATCTCTATCAACATTGTACTCTCTCTCTCTTCCTTCACAAACCCAGTGATTACAATAAAATTTTCATGCTGGCCACTGAAAGACTGCTGAATAAGTTAAGATCCTAGGACATATTAGCAAAAACCTTGACTCTGACATGAATAAATTAATTTAAATATGATTTCATCAATCAAATATAAAATCCTTACAAGACCTATCACTTCTTATAGTCTGTGGTGGCATCCCAGAAGCCTTTATCAAATACATTTCTAACACCCAAATAAATCCTGTATCTTGGTGGGTTGGGCTCAATACAGCAGCATAGTAAGATCCTGAACTAACTCCCTCCTATGGGTACAACAAATATACAACTACATATGGAAGAAGTTGCTCTGAGAAAGACCAGAAAAATGGGTGAACAGAGCCTCCACAACAAAGGACAGCATCAAGGACATAAAGGCAAAGACAGCACGAGAGAGGAGATGGGAAGGAGGGAAAGGAGGGAAGGGAGGAAGGAAGGGAAGAAAGAAAAGGAAATTAGGGAAGGAAGGAAGGGGAGAAGGAAGAAAGAAAGAGGCAAGCAAAGCAAAGCAAAAACATACCCCAGGCACAATCAGGAGGGATCTCAAGAACAAAGAACTTTTCCCTCACAAGTGAGGGGTTTGTGCTCTACATCAGGCACCCAGCACGTAGACCCTCAATGAGAGAAGAGCCTCCTAAATACTGGCCTTTGAAAACCAATAGGGATTACGTCCAGGAAAGCTGTTAAACTGTAGGGAATGGAGAACCCACTCTTAAGGAGCTGTCACACAGACTCATTCACTCCAGGACCCAGTGTAAACAACACCAGTCTGAAAAGTACCTAGATCATATGTGGAGACCCACTTATTAATGTTAAAACACCTGCCATACAAGCAGGGAACCACTGAGACTTTCTCCAGGGATGGAGACCCTAGTAGGTGGTGCCATTTTTACAACCTCATCCTACCTTGCTAATGTCAGCACCAGCAGGCTCCATTTTGGAACTATCTCTCTAACCTGCTAGAGCCAGTGGGGCACCCAGCTGAAAACCCACTCATCTGCACAGCACAGCTAGCAAGTCACATCTGGGCCAGGCGCCAGTTTTCTCCCCACCCCCATGCCACATGTGATGAGTGCATGCAGCCCACACAGGGAACACCCCTTGAGTTTCGAGATCTGCTGGTGAGATGGGATTGTGCTCTGGGCTCCACATGAAATCTCCTATACAAGGCCACTCCTTCAAGACTGGGAAAGGCAGTTGATTTGTCTAATACATAAAAACAAACACAAAGAAGAAAAATGAAGAGACGAAGGAATGTGTTCCAAAGAAAGAACATGGAAAAAAAAAAAAACATCAGGCAAAGACATTAATGAAATGGAGATAAGCAAACCCCCTAATAAAGAGTTCAAAGTAATGGTCATAAAGATGCTTACTGTACTCAGGAGAAGCATGAAGACAGTGAGATCCTCAACAAAGAGACAGAAAATTTAAGTAAGTTTGAAACAAAAGCTACAGAGCTGAAGAATACAACAACTGAACTGAAAAATACTAGAGGAGTTCAACAGCAAACTGGATAGAGCAGACTGAGTCAGTGAACTAGGAAACAAAGCAACAGGACTCACCCAGACAGAGCAGCAAGAAGAAAACAGAATTTTTAAAAAACAAAGATAACTTAAGGGACCTTTGGGATAACATCAAGTAGAATAACAATCACATTACAGAAGAAGTCCAGAAGGAGAGGAGCAAGAGAAAGGGCCAGAAAACTTATTTGAAGAAGTAATAGCTGAAAACTTTCCCAATCTGAAGAATGAAACAGACATACAGGTCCAGGAAGCCTAGACAGTTCCAAAAAAGATGAACCCAAAGTGATCCATATTAAGACAGGTTATAATTAAAATGGTAAAAGTTAAAAGATAAAGAGAAAATCTTAATTACACACAGGGAAATCCCATAAGGCTACAGCAGATTTTTCAGCAGAAACTCTGGAGGCCAGAAGAGAGTGGCATGACATATTCAAAATGCTAAAATGGAAAAACTTCCAACTAAGAATTCTCTACCTGGCAAGATTATCATTCAGAAATGAAGGATTAAGCATTTTCCAGATAAACAAAAGCTAAAGAAGTTCATCACCATTAAACTGGCCTAATAAGAAATGCTAAAGGGAGTTCCCTAAACCAAAAAGAAATGGCACTATTTAATAACAAGAAAATATCCAAAAGTAAACATCTTACTAGAATATAGGTAAATATAAGTAAAGGTAGTGGATAAATCATTTATAAAGCAAGTATAAAGGTTAAAGGACAAAAGTAGTAAAAATAACTTAAACTACAGTAATTAGTTAAGAGATACACAAAAAAGATCTAAAATAAGACCAAAAATATAAAATGTGGGAGGCATGGAGAAAAAAGTATAGTTTTGGAATGTACTCAAATTTAAGTTGTTATCAACTAAAACCAGTCTATATATACATAAGAAGTTATATGTGAACCTCACAGTAACCACAACGCAAAAACTTATAGCAAATACACAAAAGAAAATAACAAAGAAATCTAAACATAAAACTAAAGAAAGCCATCAAACCACAGAGGAAGAGAGAAAGAGAAAAAGAAAGGAACAAAGAGGAGCTATGAAAACAGCCAGAAAACAATGAACAAAATCACAGTAAGTACATCTCTATCAATAATTATTTTAAATGTAAATGGATTAACCTCTTCAAGCAAAAGACATGGAACAGCTGAATGGATTAAAAAACAAGACCCACCTATATGCTGCCTGCAAGAGACTCTGATCAGAAGGACACACAGACTGAAAGTAAAAGGATAGAGAAAGATATTCCAAGCAAATAGAAATGAAATGAAAGCTGGAGTAGCTATACTCACAGCAGAAAAAATAGACTTTAAAACAAAGACTGTAATAGTAGATAAAAAGGCCATTACATAATGATAAAGTAATCAATTCAACAAGAAGACATAATATTTATAAGAACATATGCATGCAACATATCTGCACAAAACCAAGATATATAAACCAAATATCAACAGACCTAAAAGGAGAAATTGACATCTGTCAAAGTAGCGTACTTTAACACCTCGTTTACATTAATGGATAGATCCAAACAAAAAATTAAAAAAGAAACATCAGCCTTAAATGACACATTAGACCAGATTGACTTAATAGACATATACAGAACATTGCATCCCAAAGCAACAGAATACACAGTCTTCTTAAGTGCCCATGGAATATTCTCTAAAACAGATCACATGCTAGGCTACAAAACAAGTTTCAGCAAATTCAAGAAGACTGAAATCATATCAAGCATCTTCTCCAACCACAATGGTTTAAAACTAGAAATCAACTACAAAAAGAAAACTGGAAAAAAACACAAAAAAATGTGCAAATTAAACATGCTGTGAACAACAAATGAATCATCAAAGAAATAAAAACAAAAATACAACATTAAAATCTTTGGAATGCAGCAAAAATGGTTCTAAGAGGGTATATTGTAACTGTCAGGCCTACCTCAAGTAACAAGAAAAATCTCATATAACCAATCTAACTTAAAGGAGCTAAAGGAGCAGCTAAAGGAGCTAGGGAGGGGGGGAAAAAAAGCCCAAAGTCACTAAATGAATAAAATAAGAATTAGAGCAGAAATAAATAAAATTGAAATTAAAAAAAGAAAGAAAAAAATTAATGCAACTAAAAGCTGGTTCTTTGAAAAAACAAACAAAATTAACAAATGTTTAGCTAGACTAACCAAGAAAAAAGAGAGGGCTCTAACAAACAAAATAAAAAACAAAAAGGGGAACTTACAACTGACACCACAAAAACTCAAAGGATTCATAAGACACTACTGGAACAATTATACATCAACAAATTGGACAACCTAGAAGAAATGGATAAATTCCTAGAAACATGTAATCTCCCAAAACTGAATACTGAAGAAATAGAAAACTTAAATAGACTAATTACTGGTAAGGAGATTGAATCAGTCATCAAAAATCTCCCAACAAACAGAAGTCCATGACCAGATGGCTTCACTGGTAAATTCTATCAAACATTTAAAGAAGATTTAATACTTATCCTTCTCAAACTCTTCCAAAAAACTGAATAGGAGGGAATACTTCCTTCCACACTCATTTTATGAGACAACCATTACCAAGATACCAAAACTAGACAAGGACACAACAAAAGAAAATTACAGGCCAATAGCATTGATGAGAACTGATGCAAAAATCCACAACAAAATGAGCAAATCAAATTCAACAATACATTAAAAGGATCATACACCATGGTCAAGTGGAATTTATTCCAAGGGTGCAAGGATGGTTCAACATCCACAAACCAATCAGCATGATACACAACATTAACAAAATGAAGGATAACAACCCTATGATCACTAATAGATACAGAAAATGATTTCACAAAATTCAATATCCATTTACAATTAAAAACTCTCAGCCAAGTGGATATAGAGGCAATGGACTCAACACAAAAAAGGCCATAAATGGCAAACCCACAGCTAACATCATACTCAATGGTGAGAAGCTAAGATCTTTCCTTTAAGATCAGAAACAAGACGAAGAGGCCCACTCTCATCACTTTTATTCAAAATAGTATTAGAAGTCCTAGCCACAACAATCAGGCAAGAAAAAAAATAAAATAAACAAAAGGCATCCAAATAGGAAAGGAAGAAGTAAAACTGTCACTATTAGCAGATGACCTGATACTCTATAGAAAACACCTAAAGATGTCATCAAAAAACTCTTGGAGGGATGCCTGGGTGGCTCAGTTGATTAAGCATCTGTCTTCGACTCAGGTCATGATCCCAGGGTCCTTGATCAAGTCCTGCATCAGGTTCCTTCCTCAGCGGGGAGCCTGCTTCTCCCTCTGTCTGCTGCTCTCCCTGCTTTTGCTCTCTCTGACAAATAAATAAATAAAATCTTTTTTTTTTTTTTAAAGATTTTTTATTTATTTATCTGAGAGAGAGAATGGGAGACAGAGAGCATGAGAGGGGGAGGATCAGAGGGAGAAGCAGACTCCCCGCTGAGCAGGGAGCCCGATGCGGGACTCGATCCCGGGACTCCAGGATCATGACCTGAGCCGAAGGCAGTCGCTTAACCAACTGAGCCACCCAGGCGCC
>NW_028071261.1:0-382 GCF_054177405.1 Leptonychotes weddellii
ACAGGGCTCTGAGCCCGTTTAGGCTATGCAGTACATGCAAATGAGAAGCTTTAAAGGCATTCTGCTGTCTTCTCTGCCTCACACCCATTCCTGTACTTACAGGCAAGCATCCCATTAACCCCTTGCACAACTCTGTGACCTTGGACAGGTTACTTCAATTCCTCTATGCCTGCTTCCTCATTTAAAAAAAAGATGGACATAATAGTAATGTCTACTTCAAGGGTTTTTATGAAGAGAAGTTAACTAGTACACGTACAGAGCTTAGATCTACCTATGCACATAGGAAATCCTTAATAAATATTAGCTGCTATCAGAAGTGAATCCAAAATTGGAAGAAAATCCCAAAAGACATGTACAATTTTGATTATATAAGCTACAGATG
>NW_028071262.1:0-382 GCF_054177405.1 Leptonychotes weddellii
CAGGATTTGTCAGGCCTTTGTTAGCCTCCCCTCCCCACAGCTGGAGACCATGATCTCACTGCCAAGTCCAGCCCCACCCCACTCCAAGCCCTCGGCCCAAGTCTCACCCCGGGTGGGGCTGGGTGGGGCAGGGTGGGGGGCGGGCAACTCTTCAGCTCAAGAGTGTGTGTCAACAGCAAGAATTCTTTTTTTTTTTTTTTAAGATTTTATTTATTTATTTGAGAGAGAGAATGAGAGACAGAGAGCATGAGAGGGAGGAGGGTCAGAGGGAGAAGCAGACTCCCTGCCGAGCAGGGAGCCCGATGCGGGACTCGATCCCGGGACTCCAGGATCATGACCTGAGCCGAAGGCAGTCGCTTAACCAACTGAGCCACCCAGGCGC
>NW_028071263.1:0-382 GCF_054177405.1 Leptonychotes weddellii
ATGGAGAGAGAGGTAGGGTGTTCCAGACCAACTGATAAACAGGAAGTACATAATTTCAACAAAAATCACACAAATAGCAAGCTTGAGCAATGTCGTGAAATACTATAAAATGTAACTGCCAGTCGCAATGTCCATAATAGCCAAACTGTGGAAAGAGCCAAGATGTCCATCGACAGATGAATGGATAAAGAAGATGTGGTATATATATATAATGGAATATTATGCAGCCATCAAAAGGAATGAAATCTTGCCATTTGCAACAACGTGGATGGAACTGGAGGGTATTATGCTGAGCGAAATAAGTCAATCAGAGGAAGACATGTATCATATGATCTCACTGATAGGAGGAATTCTTAATCTCAGGAAACAAACTGAGGGTTGC
>NW_028071264.1:0-382 GCF_054177405.1 Leptonychotes weddellii
AAAAATTTTTATTGTTATGTTAATCCCCATACATTACATCATTAGTTTTAGATATAGTGTTCCATGATTCATTGTTTGTGCATAACACCCAGTGCTCCATGCAGAACGTGCCCTCCTCAATACCCATCATGAGGCTAACCCATCCTCCCACACCCCTCCCCTCTAGAACCCTCAGTTTGTTTCTCAGTACATCGTCTCCCATGGATCGTGTACCCCTCTGATTTCCCCCCCTTCATTCTTCCCCCTTCTATCTTTTTTTTTCTTTAATATATATTGCAATATTTGTTTCAGAGGTACAGATCTGAGATTCAACAGTCTTGCACAATTCACAGCGCTTACCAGAGCACATAACCTCCCCAGTGTCTATCACCCAGCCACCCCA
>NW_028071265.1:0-382 GCF_054177405.1 Leptonychotes weddellii
ATATTGAAATCAGGCCAGTTAATAACCCTATAATGGCCTCTAAATGTTCAAGTGAAAGGAGGAGTTGCATGTCTCACTTCAAATGAAAAGCTAGAAATGATTCAGCTTAGTGAGAAAGACGTGTTGAAACCTGAGATAGGCCAAAAGCTGGTCTCTGGTGCCAAATAGCCAAGTTTTGAGTGCAAAAGAAATGTTCTTGAAGGAAATTAAAAGTGCTCCTCCAGTGAACACAAATGATAAGAAAGTGAAACAGTTTTCTTGCTGATATGGAGAAAGTTTTAGTGATCTGGATAGAAGATCAAATTAGCCATGACATTCTGTCAAGCCAAAACCAGTTTCAGAGCAAGGTCCTAACTCTCTTCAATTCCAGGAAAGCTAAGAG
>NW_028071266.1:0-382 GCF_054177405.1 Leptonychotes weddellii
CGACGCACAGAATATCTGTGTGTCTTGCCTTATCAGGGTTCAGATTCTCCCTGGAATATTTGCTATTTAATATCCAAAACAAATACAATATTGAGTGAAAACTTACAAATAACTTTCTACGAAGTACATTTGGAAGCATATTTCTTCCTTCTGGACTGTCTGCTTCATTCTCACAAGTAATTTTAAATGGTGAATTTTTAAAAAGGTTTTATGATCTCTTAATCATGTACTTGAAAACAAAAGACATTGGAAAAACCAGTTTTGAGATACTAATAACTCTCTGTAAAGGTCTATAAATTTGCTCTTAAAAATCACTTATTACATCAAGACCAAACATAGATATTTATAGATTTGTCAGATTAGTTTCTGTGGGTCTTCTTTC
>NW_028071267.1:0-382 GCF_054177405.1 Leptonychotes weddellii
TTCTATTTATTTATTTAAGAGAGAGAGAGTGAGAAACAGCATGAGAGGGGAGAGGGTCAGAGGGAGAAGCAGGCTCCCTGCTGAGCAGGGAGCCCAATGTGGGGCTTGATCCCAGGACTCCGGGATCATGACCTGAGCAAAAGGCAGTTGCTCAACCGACTGAGCCACCCAGGCGTCCAATAATTTTTTTTTTTTTTTTAAAGGGCCTACTGGAAGACATTCATGATTCACAATTCACTCCTTCTGACAGGTCTCTATTTCCCTGATTAGGGATAAATGTAAATGAGGCTAGGCTCAAGAACTGCTCCTTAATTCTTAAAATTACTGCAAAACCTGTTAAAGCAGTAGCAGCCCAACAAATACCCTTAAACTCTCTAGCCAA
>NW_028071268.1:0-382 GCF_054177405.1 Leptonychotes weddellii
CAAAGTGGTGGCTGCCAGAGGGGAGAGGGTTGGGGGATGCATGAAACAGGTGAAGGGAATTAAGAGGTAGAAACTTCCAGTTTTAAAATAAATAAGTCACTGGGATGAAAAATACAGCATGAGGAATATGTAAGTCAGTAATATTGTAATAATGCTGTATGGTGACAGATGGTGACTACACTTAATTATGGTGAGCATCAGTAATGTATAGAATTCTTGAATTACTATATTGCACACCTGAAGCTAATATAACATATGTCAACTGTACTTCAATAAAAATCATTTTTAAAATAAGTTGATATAACCAATTATTTCCTAAGTTTTGAAGACACAATCTATTTAATATCCAGAATGTTTTACTAAAGAAACAAATATTTTTCCC
>NW_028071269.1:0-382 GCF_054177405.1 Leptonychotes weddellii
AAGTTTCTGGGCACCTGGGTGGCTCAATAAGTTAAACATCTGCACCTCAGTTCATGATTTTAGGGTCCCAAGATCGAGCCCCACATCGGCCTCCCCGCTCAACAAGGAGTCTACTTCTCTGTCGTGCCCCTCCGCCTACCCCGCCCCCGCGTGCTCGTGCTTCTCCGCCTGCACCCCCCTCCGTCTGCCCCATGCGCTCATTGTTCTCCGCCTGGCCCTCCACACCTCGTGCTTCTCCGTCCGCCCCTCCGCCTGCCCCCGCCCGCTCGTATTTCTCCATCTGCCCCTCCGCCTGCGCCATGCGCTCGTGCTTCTCCGTCGGCGCCCCTCCGCGCCTCGTGCTCGAGCTTCTCCGTCTGCCCCTCCGCCTGCCCCCCACCCC
>NW_028071270.1:0-382 GCF_054177405.1 Leptonychotes weddellii
AATGATCATATTTGTCTAAATCATGGTGAGGAGATTTAAAAACAATGAAGGGTATGGAAGTGCTTAGGAAACATAAAATAACTCACAAAGATAAAGTATTATTAACAGCAGGAGGAAGCCTGATGTGGTAGACAGGGCTTGTTCAGACAGACGTGGATGTATACGGACTGCTTCACCTTGGAACAGTCACTGAAATGCAGGCTCTGGCTCTTAATCAGTAAGATTTCTTGGCACAGATCTGTAAATTGGTCTACCCATCCTACAAAATGGGAGTCTTCCTCTCTGCACTTCAGTTTCCACCTCTGGAAAACGGAGTTGACACTAGTGCCTCCGTTATGAGCTTGTTGTGAGGATTAAATACGTTAATACAGGAAGTGCCTGT
>NW_028071271.1:0-7787 GCF_054177405.1 Leptonychotes weddellii
TCTGGTTCCATACAAATTTTAGGATTATTTATTCCATTTCTTTGAAAAAAGTGGATGGTCTTTTGATAGAGATTGCAATGAATGTGTAGATTGCTCTAGGTAGCATTGACATCTTCACAATATTTGTTCTTCCAATCCATGAGCATGGAACGTTTTTCCATTTCTTTGTGTCTTCCTCAATTTCTTTCATGAGTATTTTATAGTTTTCTGAGTACAGATTCTTTGCCTCTTTGGTTAGATTTATTCCTAGGTATCTTATAGTTTTGGGTGCAGTTGTAAGTGGGGTTGACTCCTTAATTTCTCTTTCTTCTGTCTTGTTGTTGGTGTATAGAAATGCAACTGATTTCTGTGCACTGATTTTATATCCTGCCACTTTACTGAATTCCTGTGTGAGTTCTAGCAGTTTTGGGATGGAGTCTTTGGGTTTTCCACATAAAGTATCATATTGTCTGCAAGTAGTGAGAGTTTGACTTCTTCCTTTCCAATTCAGATGCCTTTTATTTCTTTTTGTTGTCTGATTGCTGAGGCTAGGACTTCTAGTACTATGTTGAACAGCAGTGGTGATAGTGGACATCCCTGCGTGTTCCTGACCTTAGGGGAAAAGCTCTCAGTTTTTCCCCATTGAGAATGATATTTGCTGTGGTTTTAAAATGTTTTTCCCTTAAAATTTCCTTAAAAAGCTTTACTGAGGCATAATTGACAAATAAAACATATATATTTAAGGTGTACGATGGTTTAATATATATTTTTATTTAGAAATTATTACCATAATCAATGAACACATCCATCACCTCACATAGTTACCATTTGTGTGTGTGTGTAATGAGAACATTTAAGATCTATTTTTGGGATGCCTGGGTGGCTCAGTCAGTTAAATGCCTGCCTTTGGCTCAGGTCATGATCCTAGGGTCCTGGGATTGAGTCCCGCATTGGGCTCCTTGTTTGGCGGAGAGCCTGTTTCTCCCTCTGCCTGCCGCTCCACCTGCTTGTGCTCTCTCTCTCTGGCAAATAAATAAATAAAATCTATAAAAAAATAAAAAGATAAGATCTATTTTCTTAGCAAATTTCAACTATGCAATACCAGTACTACTAACTATAGTCATTATGCTTTAAATTATATCTCCAGAATTTATTCATCTTATAACTAACTAAAAATTTGTACCCTTTAACCAACATCTTCCATCTTCCCTACCTCCCAGTCCCTGGTAACCACTGTTCTACTCTCTGTTTAGGAGTTGCATGTTTTTAGATCCCACATGTAAGTAAGATTTGCAGTATTTATTTTTCTGAGTTATTTTATTTAACATAATATCCTCTGGGTTCATCTGTGTTGTCACAAATGGTAGGGTTTCCCTTTTTGATGTCTGAATAATATATTACATTGTATACCACATTTTCTTGACCCATTCATCCATCAGTGGACACATAGGTTGAATAAATGTCCATATATTGGCTATTGTGAACAATGCTTTCCTGAAGTGCTAGGATTTGAATGCCACAATACAAATTGATTCATGTTTTTGTCCATTAATGGTCTGTGGATTTCTTTAAATGAAGTCCATGTTAGAGTCCATAGACATCAGTGTTCTGCAGAACTTCCTGGGATCCAAGGTTCCAGAATCTATTAGTCTCACTTTACAGATAGGGAAATGGAAGCTTTGAGAGATTAAATCATTTATTAGCTCAAGATAAACTCTCTAGGTTCAAGTCTAGATAGTTTGATCCAGAGCCTTTTCTCCTAACCACTACATCTTAGTGTTTTTCATAAACATAGTAAATTAATTCAAAGTATTTAGCACAGTACTTGACACATAGTAGTGCTTAAAAGTATTAGTTATTATTTTCTTCTCTCTTACAGACATTAGCAAGGTTAAATCTTCTAGCAAGACCTTTGTGAAAGACTGTATAAAGAAATAAAAATGATTGCAAAACACTATGCTAGAACAAATAATGTCTGGACAGTGTTACCTATTTAAGCATGTGCAAGATGAAAAGAAATGACATAAAACTGCAAATTTACTACAGAGAAAGACAAAGATATATCTATACATATATCACATGAGAAAATTGCAAAAATCATAACTTCAGTAACAAACTGTTTCTTTGTGAGTGCTTCTTGTTGTAGAAAAATTTTATATGAATGCAAATTCAATAAAATGAAAGTTTAAACCCAAGAATATAAAACAACAGAATGAAATAAAAGGGCAAGTGCACAAGAAAATTCACTGAGATAACAATTTAAATCTAATAAATATAATAAAAGAATAAGGAACAGAAATGATAGTTAAAATTCAAATTAATGTAATAGAAGAAAGGCATAAGATCACAGTGAATGCAAAGCAGATCCAGATGAAAGCAATTAAGAAGAGGAAGAAAGACATGGGTGATTGACAAGACAATTGGTTATCTCTGAAGTAGACAACAGATGGCAAAAAAAGTATTCAGAGATATAGTAATGGAAAATTGCTTTAATAAGGAAGTGCACACATCTAACAGGAAAATTTGATATTGAGCATCAACACTGAGACATGCCCTGGTTATTATTGAGCCTCCAGGATTAAAAAAAGGAAGAGTTTTTTAGACATCAAGCAGAAAAGGCAAGTTACTTACAACGGGGAAAATTCAAGTTGATGTCAGTGTTTTGCAGAAACATTAAATGCTGCAAGAAATAGGTATGCCTACCACATTCTTAGACAAAGGAATGTTTGTCTAAATATTCAAAATATTATATCCATCAATGTTATCATTCAAATATGAAGGATTCAGAGAATGAACATTGAAGAGTTTTTTTTTAAAGACTTTATTTATTTATTTGACAGAGAGAAAAAGAGAGAGAGAGAGAACACAAGTAGGTAGAGCAGCAGGCAGAAGGAGAGGGAGAAGCAGACTCCTCGCTGAGCAGAGAGCCCTGTGGGGCTCCACCCCAGAACCCTGGGATCATGAAGAGCTCTTAAAAAAAAAAAAGAAAGAAAGAAATCAGCACCAAGCTCTCATCAAATCGAGTCCAGCTAATCAAGCAATTAATAAAATATAGAGAATCCAGGGGTGCCTGGGTGGCATAGTTGGTTGAGTGCCCTACTTTTGGTTTTGGCTCAGGTCATGATCTCAGGGTCATGAGATTGAGCCCTGCATTGGGTTCTGTCCTCAGTGCGGAGTCTGCTTGGCATTCTCTCTCTCCCTCTGCCCTTCCCCCTGCTTGTGCTCTCTCTCTCTGTTTCTCTCTCTCTAAAATAGATAAATAAATCTTAAAAAAATTTAGAGAATCCAGGAATGGAGACACACCTAGTGTTTGTTAGTGTACTAGTTACTGGGTTTAAAAGGTGAGTAAGGCATTTCTGTCCTTAAGGAACTTAGCTTAGTGGAAGAGAGAGATGTCAATAAACTTGAATACAGCATATTAAGTGCTACTACATTGGTAGAACAGAGGAAAGAATAATTCTACTGAAACCTGAAACTTGAAGGATATATACCCAGGAAATAAGGGGGAAGCAACAGAGAGGACCATTTTAGGAAGGAGGAACAAAGGGCAAAGACTTGGCTGCTTGAGTTGGCAGAGTGGGACGGCTGTATGGCGGGACATGTGGAAGTAGCAGGATATGAGCCGGGAAAGTCATGAGCAGCTAATGAAAGGATCTGTGTATTTGCTAAGGGGTTTGGACCACTGGAGGGTTCAATCTGGAAATGATTTTTGTTTGTTTCTTTACATTAAAAAAAAGTCACTCTGGCAATAATGTAGGGAGGAGTTAAAAATGTTTGTTTAAAATCCTGAAGTAATCACTTGCTTGATTTAGGAGTAGTTTTGCTCAGAGATGGGACACAGGGTTCTCTCCACAATACTTATGTGGGGAAAGGTGGGGAAGAAAGACAAAGGGGAGGATGTTAATAAGATCTACCTCATGACTCTCTATATCTGTCATTTCCACAACAATATGCACAGAAAATTCTATTTCCTATTTCAAATGAAAGCTTACATTTGACATTACAATTTTCTTCTTGCCTTTGTCTTGGATGTGCTTCTTTGATTTTAGTGTAGCTACTTCATTTGATCTTATTTAGTAGCATCCTTTGCAACTTTAAAAGCAGTAAGCATACTGAATGTGTTATCATATCCATCAGATTTGTTTTCCTTGGTTAAGTACAATTTTCCTGTAACGCTCATTCTTGCCACCACTATCAGTTATTTATTCATTATTTGACAAGTTCATACAAGTTTTTATTCCAGTTAATTTAAAAGGAATGCAGGACACAACAATACATCTATTATTAATGTGTTTTAGTTATTTAAATGGGAGCACAGGGTCCTGACTTTGGAAGATCTGACTCGAAGAGATTTTTAAAGTCTACTTTTCTTATACTTCAATGTGCATAGGAATCACCTGGGGATCTGTTTAAAATGCAGATTATGACTTGGAGGTAGGGGTGGGGCCAGAGATTCTGCCTTTTTAACAAGGTTATAGCTGAGGCCAATGTTACTGATCTACAAACCACATTTTGAGTAACAAGATGCTATGATACAGGTAAAAATACCCATAAATTTTATTCCTGTAATTGTGTAATAAATATTTGTAATTTAAAAATTTTCTATTTGACCATATCTTGCAGATGGTCCATAAATCCATCAGGAAGTTCAAGAATTGCTACTGATAGAGTGTGCCATTTAAATAAAAAAAATGGACCATTGCCTTCTGAGTACTGTGTTTGCTTTATATGAGTTACACTAAAGTTAATTTTTTAAATTTAATTTTATTATGTTATGTTAATCACCATACATTACATCATTAGTTTTTGATGTAGTGTTCCATGATTCATTGTTTGCATATAACACCCAGTGCTCCATGCAGAACGTGCCCTCTTTAATACCCACCACCAGGCTAACCCATCCCCCCACCCCCTCCCCTCTAGAACCCTCAGTTTGTTTCTCAGAGTCCATAGTCTCTTAGTCTCTCATGGTTTGTCTCCCCCTCCGATTCCCCCCCTTCATTTTTCCCTTCCTACTATCTTCTTTTTTTTTTTTTATTAACATATAATGTATTATTTGTTTCAGAGGTACAGGTCTGTGATTCATCAATCTTACACAATTCACAGCGCTCACCATAGCACATACCCTCCCCAGTGTCTATTACCCAGTCACCCCAGCCCTCCCACCCCCACCACTCTAGCAAACTAAAGTTAATTCTACTGAGTAAGTCATGTTAATTGTCTCACAATGTCTTGAGGCGATGTCACTCTGGAAACTGGGGCTTTCTTTTGGGGGGTTAGTCCCCATTACCAGTTAAGCCCATGTAGTCACATACTTTTCCAAGGAAAAGAGAAGCAGTATTTTTCTGAGCTATAGTCATCTCAGGGTATCTACAGATAAACACTCAGTGTGCTGTAAAAATAAATCCTGATATTATGTGATTTCATCAGCATAAAACTCATTTGGAAGAAAAAAAAACACTTGAATTGTGTAGTAATATTTTAAGTTCAGATTTCATTTATATTCAGTTCTTAACAGCTCTCTGGGTAAAATATAAAACTTTCTAAAGCGAATAGAAGGTAGAAAAAGTAGAATTAATTATTGGCAAACATTTTGTTACTCAAGTGAGTAGCTACCACTTTGTTTAAAAATAGCTTCAGAGTCATGTTTGGAACTGTCTTCTGACATGCTTTAATTTAGCATAATTTTAGCAAAGTTTTCTCATCTCTGACAAAAGGGTTTGTTTTGGCTGGAAAGGAGCCCCTCCTGGTTTTCTTTTCCCCATGCATCTCACACACAGCCTGTGAGTAATAGAAATGAAATCGTGTGGTAGACTACTCACCTGGTTCATAAATGTGGTATTCTTCCTTTGCCATTTGTGCCTTTTGTCACACTGAAAAAGACATCAAAAAAGGGCAGAGAGCACATAGTTTCTCCTGAAAGTGTCATGCAGCCCCCTCTCTCTTGACATGTATTAAGATTCAGGCAATAAGAAGCACTCTCTTTATGGCTCAAAGGAGTGTTATTTTGGCCTAACAAGGGTTTTCTTTTTGTTTTTTGGCTTTTTTTTTTTTTTTTTTTGTCTCTGAACATCTGCAACTCCCTCAGGATTGTGCTGCACACTAAAAATAAAACAAGTATAGCTTGTGATTCACCTCCTTTTCACCAAGTCAGGGCTGTAGATTCTACGGAAGATTCAGTGACATGAGTTATAAAAATGGAAGTAAAATTGCTGAATCCAAAATGAATTTAGAAGATGATCATAGTAACTTAGGTATGCCAAAAATCAAGCTTAATATCTGGAAGCTCTGACTTCTTTCAGATTTTACATGAGGAAATAATTTTAATGTTGTATTGTTACAGCCCTCATGATTACCTGGAACCCTTAGGGATTCTTTATGTGGAACTGTGGGCCACAGATGTTAGTATGAGAAATAATATGCATTAGAGTTATGTTTAAAAGAAATCAGCAGATCATATCTCCTCCACATCAGTCTCACTCAAGGCAATACTTTTAATAAATACTCAGCACAACTCAACTACCATTGTGAAGAGAAGGAATAAAAAATGTAGGCAAGGGGCGCCTGGGTGGCTCAGTCGTTAAGCGTCTGCCTTCGGCTCAGGTTATGATCCCAGGGTCCTGGGATCAAGCCCCGCATCAGGCTCCCTGCACAGCCAGGAGCCTGCTTCTCCCTCTCCCACTCCCCCTGCTTGTGTTCCGTCTCTCTCTGTCAAATAAATAAAATCTTTAAAAAAAAAGTAGGCAAGGATGCTATTAGCTAGTATAGGCTTATGAATAGACAGACAACTACAATAGAACTCTCCTGGCAGAACTCTTTCTCCCACAACTCCCACAAAGTTTCATTGTTAGAAATTAATTTCTATTGGCCTTGCAGGTTTTTGGTCTTTTATTTTATTTTTTAAAAATATTTTTTATTTACTTATTTGACAGAGAGAGACAGCAAGAGAGGGAATACAAGCAGGGGGAGTGGGAGAGGGAGAAGCAGGCTTCCTGCCTAGCAGGTAGCCCAAAGCGGGGGTCAATCCCAGGACCCTGGGATCATGACCTGAGCCGAAGGCAGACGCTTAATGACTGAGCCACCCAGGCGCCCTGGTTTTTGGTCTTTTAAAGGTTTAACACTAAAATATAAACATGCTTTGAAAACATAGTATATTAAAGACACAGAAATTGGCTTGAAGGCTGTGGTCAAATAGTGCCTAAAATTTATCTCTAGTAATGTGTCTTTTTTTTTTTTTTAAGATTTTATTTATTTATTTGACAGAGAGAGACCAGCGAAAGAGGGAACACAAGCAGGGGGAGTGGGAGATGGAGAAGCAAGCTTCCCGCTGAGCAGGGAGCCCGATGTGGGGCTCGATGTGGGGCTTGATCTCTGGGATCATGACCTGAGCCGAAGGCAGATGCTTAACGACCAAGCCACCCAGGCGCCCCTAGTAATGTGTCTTTTGAAATGTTGGGGTCAATATTTTAAAATTATTTTATTAAAATGACATACTCATTAAATTGGCAAATGATGAAGCTGGGAGGCATAGCTAATATGTCAAATGATAGAATTAAAATCTAAGTGATCCTGATTAGCTGGAATGGGAGATGGGAGGTTAAATCTAAGAAAATGAAATTTCTTTTTTTTTTTTTAAAGATTTTATTTGTTTATTTGAGAGAGAATGAGATAGAGAGAGAGCATGAGAGGGGGGAGGGTCAGAGGGAGAAGCAGACTCCCTGCCGAGCAGGGAGTCCGATGCGGGACTCGATCCCGGGACTCCAGGATCATGACCTGAGCCGAAGGCAGTCGCTTAACCAACTGAGCCA
>NW_028071272.1:0-382 GCF_054177405.1 Leptonychotes weddellii
CCTGGGTGGCTCAGTTGGTTAAGCGACTGCCTTCGGCTCAGGTCATGATCCTGGAGTCCCGGGATCGAGTCCCGCATCGGGCTCCCTGCTCGGCAGGGAGTCTGCTTCTCCCTCTGACCCTCCTCCCTCTCATGCTCTCTGTCTCTCATTCTCTCTCTCTCAAATAAATAAATAAAATCTTTAAAAAAAAAAAAAAAAGGACAAAAGTGAGGGACATCTAATACTACTACATTGCTGATGTCACTCCCTGTTTCCAGTTTTCTTGATCAGTATTTTCCTCTTATGAGATTCAGCCTGCTTTATTTTTATTTTTGTTCTTATAAAAGATTGAACTTTTTATTGTGTAATTTAAAACATAGAAAACACAGTTTTAAATAAAAGG
>NW_028071273.1:0-382 GCF_054177405.1 Leptonychotes weddellii
CTGAGCCGAAGGCAGTCGCTCAACCAACTGAGCCACCCAGGCGCCCCTAAAAAGATTTATTTTAGAGAGAGAACACACGTGCAGAGGGGAGGAGCAGAAGAAGAGGGAGAGGGAGAGAATCCCAAGCAGACTCCCCACTGAGCATAGAGCCTAATGTGGGGGCTTGATCTCACAACCCTGAGATCTTTTTTTTTTTTTTAAAGATTTTATTTATTTATTTGAGAGAGAGAGAGAATGAGAGACAGAGAGCATGAGAGGGAGGAGGGTCAGAGGGAGAAGCAGACTCCCTGCCGAGCAGGGAGCCCGATGCGGGACTCGATCCCGGGACTCCAGGATCATGACCTGAGCCGAAGGCAGTCGCTTAACCAACTGAGCCACCCAG
>NW_028071274.1:0-382 GCF_054177405.1 Leptonychotes weddellii
GCAGTTTACTCACACCCCAGTCACTCTACTTCTGGCTCCTCCAGCCTGGAACATTCCCATTTTAGCTCTCAGGGGGAAAAAAAATCATATAGTGAGACTGAAGGTAGCAAAACTGAGTTTTAAGGGAAAGGAGAATTTTAATTAATGAATTACAGTAGCACACACTCCATTAGCATCAAGGACAAAACACAGAGGAGGTAATAATTGACTGAAAAACTTAAATTTTCCTGTGCAAATCCCCCCAGGGCAGAGGGGATTTGAACCAAGCTCCCAGCCCCATGGCAGTTCAAAATGGCTGGTGTCACACTGTCTTAACCCATCCCACAGTAGGGGGAAAAGGTCTTACTTATCACTTGCTGGTAACTAGGCATGGCTTCAGGAA
>NW_028071275.1:0-382 GCF_054177405.1 Leptonychotes weddellii
CCCCCCTCGCACTCTCTTTCTGACAAATAAATAAAATCTTAAAAAAAGCCAACAACTGCATTAAGGAGGCACCTGCTGTGATGAGCCCTGGAAGTTGTATGTAAGTGATGAATCACTGAATTCTGCTTCTGAAACCAATGTTGCACTGTATGTTCACTGACTAGAATCTAAATAAAAATTTGAAAAAAAAAAAAAAAAACAACAACTTTCCCTACTCAGTGCAATACATGTGTATTGTAGCCCATGTTCCTGAGGTTCATTTGTCTTGGCTTTTGCATGTGTGACCTTTAAGGACTGGGAATGTCTTTTCTTATCAAGTATTATTAAAAGAATTTCACCATGACTGAGAAAATGGGAAAATGAAAACAAAACAAGACAACAC
>NW_028071276.1:0-382 GCF_054177405.1 Leptonychotes weddellii
TTAAGAAAGGCCTCTTGGGTGATTCCTCACAGAACAGAATGATCTTTCCAAGATTATATGCCGCCTCCTCCCACACAGTAAAGTTTCAGGCAACTTTTAAATGGAGGTCTTGCTTACTGAAGCTCCCTTTTAAATGGAGGTCTTGCTTACTGAAGCTCCCTCTAACCAGGAATAAGTAGGTGTAAAGACTGTATTAGAGAAGAGAATAGATAACCTTGCCCATGAGAGACAATAAAGCATAAAAGGGGATACTTGAGCTGAGTCTTCAAAGATGGTAGGACTTCACCAGGCCAAAAAGAACTTTCTTGGTAGAGGGGATAACATGTGGAAGACAGAGGTATGAAAGAAGGTACAAAGTTGTGAGTATGAGAACAAAGGTCAA
>NW_028071277.1:0-382 GCF_054177405.1 Leptonychotes weddellii
CTGGGTGGCTCAGTTGGTTAAGCGACTGCCTTCGGCTCAGGTCATGGTCCCGGCGTCCTGGGATCGAGTCCCACATCGGGCTCCCGGCTCGGCGGGGAGCCTGCTTCTCCCTCTGACCCTCTCCCCTCTCATGCTGTTTCTCTCTCTCTCTCTCTCTCAAATAAATAAATAAATAAAATCTTTAAAAAAAAAAAAAAAAGAAGCTCTTTATTAGAATAGCCAATAGACCTACAAGGTAATAGGAGACCAGAAGCTTGATGACAAGAAGTGAAGACTGGTCAATAAAAATTAGATCTGTGGCTCTAAATTCCAAGTTAGAAAAATGAGTAACTTGAAAGAAACACAGTATCAGCTGTACTGAATGTATTTTTGCAAGAATAAG
>NW_028071278.1:0-382 GCF_054177405.1 Leptonychotes weddellii
CCCCCCCCCCCCCCCCCCCCCCCCGTTCGGAGCCGGCAGAGACCTTCGCTTTGGGGACCGCGAGCTCCCTGCGGACAGGGATGGTGGCTGTCATGTTCACTGTTGTATCTTTCGTCCCTAAAATTGCGCGTGGCTCTGGCTAGAGGCCCCGTGAACATTTGTCGAATGACCAAATGAGCCGATGTAGCGCGCCTGCACGACCCACTAGGGCGTATTGGTTATACGTCTGGGCTCCAGTGTCTCCAGTTTCGCACTGGATTCGGGGCCCTCTCTGCTACTGAGTCCTTTGTGACCCTAGACCAGCTCCCTCCTCCACATTTTACAGATGAGGAAGGTAAGGTGCAGAGAGACTGGGGAGTGCGGCGAATTCACATAGCTGCGA
>NW_028071279.1:0-382 GCF_054177405.1 Leptonychotes weddellii
AATAGCACACTTTTATGCAAAATGGGAGCAGGGTCTTTGATGGGGTCCTTAGCTTCATGTAAATCAACTCTTCCATGAAGAGAGCTATTTAGTACCTGCTTTGTTCATCCCTCTGTTCTTCATGATGGGAAGAAAAGTGACATTTGGAAGAAAGAACTGGGCACTCAGTTCAGTATGTCTTTCTTTTTTTTTTTTTTTTAAAGATTTTTTTATTTATTTATCTGAGAGAGAGAATGGGAGACAGAGAGCATGAGAAGAGGAGGATCAGAGGGAGAAGCAGACTCCCCGCCGAACAGGGAGCCCGATGCGGGACTCGATCCCGGGACTCCAGGATCATGACCTGAGCCGAAGGCAGTTGCTTAACCAACTGAGCCACCCAGGC
>NW_028071280.1:0-382 GCF_054177405.1 Leptonychotes weddellii
CGCCTGGGTGGCTCAGTTGGTTAAGCAACTGCCTTCGGCTCAGGTCATGATCCTGGAGTCCCTGGATCGAGTCCCGCATCGGGCTCCCTGCTCGGCAGGGAGTCTGCTTCTCCCTCTGACCCTCCCCCCTCTCATGTGCTCTCTCTCATTCTCTCTCTCTCAAATAAATAAATAAAATCTTTAAAAAAAAAAAAAAAGAAAATGAGAACACTTATTCAAAAAGACATACACATCTCCATATTCCCTGCAGCATTATTTAAAACAGCTAAGATATGGAAACAATCTAACTGTCCACTGATAGATGAATGGATAAAGAAATTATGGTATATAGATACAATGGAACACTATCTAGCCATAAAAAAGTATGAAATGTTGCCATTTA
>NW_028071281.1:0-382 GCF_054177405.1 Leptonychotes weddellii
CTCATCTATATCTAATGTATTTGCAGATAGGCATCCAACTGTTCCAGAACTCTTTGTTGAAAGGAATATGCTTCTTCCATTGAATTGCCTTTGCATCTTTGTCAGGGATCTGTTGACTATATTTGTGCAGGTCTATTTCTGGGCTCTCTGTTCCAGTGATCTATTTGTATATTCTTTCACCAGTATCACACTGTCTTGAATTACTGTAGTTTCATAGTAAATCTTGAGCATGGGTAATGTCAGCTCTCCAACTTTGTTCCTCTTCTTAGAGGAGTATTGTGTTGGTTATTCTGAGTCTTTCCGTATAAACTTTAGAATCAGCCTGTTAACATCCACAAAATAACTTGTTGGGGATTTCCTGGGATTGCACTGAATGTATAGA
>NW_028071282.1:0-7787 GCF_054177405.1 Leptonychotes weddellii
GGACCCAGGAGGACAAACTGCTGCTTGAGAGCCAACTGATCTTGGCTACTGCGGAACCCCTGTGTCTCGATCCTTCCGTATCAGTAGCCTGCACGGCAAACAGGCTGCTCTATAACAAGCAAAAGATGAACACTCGCCCGATGAAAAGGAGCTTCAAGAGGTATTCTGCACCCTCTCTGAGTCGGCAGCGGCAGCTGTCTCATTGTCCACCTCCTCCTGAGCTAAAAGTATTGACTTCTTGCAAAAAAAGCAAAGAAAGTAAAACAAGTGAGAATTCTGACTTCATAATTTCTAAAGCAGAAAATTATGTAGATATGTGGAAACAGAGACCCTGTGACTTGGCTGTACCTTCTGAAGTGGATGTGCAGAAATATGCTAAACGGGAGAAGTTTGTCAAATATGATGACTCACAACCAACAGTCTGGCCAGCCCATGAGGTAAAAGATGATTCTGTATTTGGATATGAAGGTGGTGATGAGTCTCAGACAACAAAGCTGACCTTCATGCAGTCGCTTAATGATCCACTTATCTCTGGAAAAAGAAGGCGACGTAAAAAAGTAAGATATGAGAGACAGATGTCTCCTCCTCTGCACCCCTCCACAGATGACCATTCAGATAGTGTCCTGCCGGGGTCAAAGACTGATGCTGGGGTAGTAGTCACTGAGTCAGAAGTGGTGGTCCCACAGAAGACCAAATATCCGGTCACCATGTCACAAAGTTCCAGCGACTCAGCCAGCCTCGGCCAGCTTCCTCCAGGGAAAGAAACTGAACAGCCTAAAATTGTGTCTGTTCAGTCTTCAGTCCTGGGGAAGGGAGTCAGACATCCATCTCCAACCATCAAACTTCCCTCGAGCTCAGAAAAGACTTCATCAGGAAACAGTTTTACTCCATGGCAAGGAAGCAGCTTTCTTAAATCTCCATCTCCTATTCTTGCTTCTAACCCACCAAGTCTTTCTCAGAAATCCACTGTGGACGTGAATCCAGTTAGCCCATTTCCTGCAGCCACCATGTCCACTACCAGCTCATCACAAAGAATCCTGGCCACCCAGGTCACAGTCAACTCCCAGAAATCCTCTGTGGAAGTGAATCGAGTTAGCACACTTCCTGCAGCCACTGTGTCCACCACCAGCTCATCACAAAGAACCCTGGCCACCCCAGTCATGGCCAACTCCCAGAAATCCTCTGCGGAACTGATTCAAATTAGCACGCTTCCTGCAGCTACCCTGTCAACTACCAGTGCATCACAAAGAGCCCCGGCCACCCCGGTCATGGCCAACTCCCAGAAACCCTCTGTGGAAGTGAATCGAGTTAGCACACTTCCTGCAGCCACTGTGTCCACCACCAGCTCATCACAAAGAATCCTGGCCACCCCGGTCATGAACAACTCCCAGAAATCCTCTGCGGAAGTCATACGAGTTAGCACACTTCTTCCAGCCACTGTGTCCACCACCAGCTCAACCAAAAGAACCCTGGCCACCCAGGTCATGGCCAACTCCCAGAAATCCTCTGCGGAACTGATTCAAATTAGCACGCTTCCTGCAGCTACCCTGTCAACTACCAGCTCATCACAAAGAACCCTGGCCACCCAGGTCATGGCCAACTCCCAGAAACCCTCTGTGGAAGTGAATCGAGTTAGCACACTTCCTGCAGCCACTGTGTCCACTACCAACTCATTGCAAAGAATCCTGGCCACCCCTGTCACGACCAACTCCCAGAAACCCTCTATGGAAGTGATTCGAGTTAGAATGCTTCCTCCAGCTGCTTTGTCCACTACCAGCTCATCACAAAGAATCTTAGCCACCCAGGTCATGGCCAACTCTCAGAAACCCCCTGTGGAAGTGAATCGGGCTAGCATCCTTCCTGCAGCCACTGTGTTCACTACCAACTCATTGCAAAGAACCCTGGCCACCCCAGTCACAACCAACTTCCAGAAACCCTCTATGGAAGTGATTCAAGTTAGCATGCTTCCTCCAGCCACTTTGTCCACTATCAGCTCATCACAAAGAGTCCTGGCCACCCCGGTCATGGCCAACTCCCAGAAATCCTCTGCGGAAGTGAATCAGGCTAGCATCCTTCCTGCAGCCACTGTGTCCACTACCAGCTCATTACAAAGAAGCCTGGCCACCCCGGTCATGGCCCATTCCCAGAAATCCTCTGCGGAAGTAATTCAAGTTAGCATGCTTCCTGCAGCCACCCTGTCAAATACCAGCTCATCACAAAGAACCCTGGCCATCCCAGTCATGGCCAGCTCCCAGAAATCCTCTGTGGAAGTGAATCAAATTAGCATGCTTCCTCCAGCCACCCTCTCAACTACCAGCTCATCACAAAGAACCCTGGCCACCCAGGTCATGGCCAACTCCCAGAAATCCTCTGCAGAAGTGATTCAAGTTAGCGTGCTTCCTCCAATCACTCTGTCCACTACCAGCTCATCACAAAGAACCCTGGCCACCCGGGTCATGGCCCCTTCCCAGAAATCCTCTGTAAAAGTGAATCGAGTTAACATTCTTCCTGCAGCCTCCCTGTCCACTGCCAGCTCATCACGGAGAAGCCTGGCCACCCCAGTGATGGCCAACTCTGCGGGCCACAACATCATCAAAGTGGTGGGCCCTGGATGTGGAGCCCAGGCTTTGGGGAGAGGTCCCAGTCCCAGGAAGGGCTCTACCTCTGGGACCATAGCTCCTGCAGGAATCAAGCCCAGCACCCTACCCTCAAGAGCTCAGCCACCAAATGCAGTGCCTGATGCACCGCCGATTCCTTCTCAAGTAGGTGTTCAATTTATTTTAAATAATGCCTCCAGTATCAGTCCAGTAACTCTACTGGGGCTTCCACAAGGTTCGCTCCTTTTGAACACCCCGCAGCAGCCTCAGCAGCAGTGGCTCTATCAGTTGATTCCCCAACCACAACTCCAACAACCCACAACTACTAGTCAACAGCCCACAAGTACTGGTCCTCAGGAGCCAGTGCCACAGGGTTCAAGTGCACGAGGTTCAACCAGTCAGAGAACAGTGTCATCTGCTCAGCAAGCCATTGTCCTTAACCTCCCTGGAGCAGGAAGTTTTCTGCAGCCCCAGGCGGCGCTGTTGGCTCCGCTTGGCTCTGCGGAGAGCCAGAGAAGACCCCGGCAGATCAGCCCTCGCCCTGCGCACCCAGTGCTGCCGGCCCCTGCCTCGCAGCCGCCGGCCCCACCACAGGCACAGCCCTTGAGAACCTTGCAGGGCCCCGTGGCTGTCATGACAGTGGCCGCGCAGACAGCTGGGCCGCCTCGGGGCCAGCAGGCCGCGAGCCAGTCCAGAGGTAAAATCAGGAAAGGTACATCAACTACTCCAAAATCCTAGGTCTTGCATTACTTCTCTCTCTTTTTAAAAAACAAAACAAAACCAAAAAACATTGAAGCAAAGATTTTCTGAGTATTTACTTCATCTTTGTCTTTAATGTCTCAGTATTTTACATTGCTAGGTATACAAACCATATAGAAGCACAACCTAGTGCTTTTTATATAAAAACAGGGAAATGTTTTAATGAAAAAAAAAAAAGAATGGATTTTGATGTTAGCTACCATCCGGTCAATATCCTAGCTCTGCAGTTTACTAACCTTAAGCCTATTTCCTAAATTCACTGAGTCTCCATTTCCTTACCTGTAAAATATTAATAGGAATATTTACTTCTCAAGTTTATTGTCAAGGTTAACGTAAGATACATTAAGTATTGAAATTTAAGTTTAAATTAATTTTAACTAATATAAATACTAAATATCTGAAAGAAATAAACCTAAATATTTAAGCTTAAAATAAACTATAGTAATAATATTAGTACAAATAATAGTTTCGTTATATTTCATAAAAGCCAACCTTGGAATCAATGGCATATAAGCCACAGGAACTTAATTCTTCAAAAAAAAAAAAAAAAACAAAACTAGACTTTTCAATGTATGTGTATACACACACACACACACACCTTTTAGGTTTTCAAAATTACAGAGATACAGGTACAGCTATAGACATAGATGCAGATGAAGATACAGAGATTTTAATCCTCTATTCAATAAACAGTAGTCCTTTTACTCTACCTAGATGCCCCACATGGTGAATTCTCTTTCTGATAAAACTGGATGCATTAGGCACTTGTAATTCATTCTTCAGTAACTGGGGGATGATTTGGATATATGACTCGATATCATTTGCCAGACAATATTCTTCAAATGCATTATTCATGTGGTGCTTATTATTTTGCAAACATTACATAAGATACAAATGCACCTGCTGTCTCCTCTTGCTCCTCTATTCTGTCTCAATTATTTTGTCCCCACCAGACAAGATAATAATCACAAGAGAGAAAAGGTAAAATTTTCTTGACTTACAATGGTCAAGTGAATGAAAAATGGTAGGTTTAGATGAACTGATGAAACAAATGACAACAGGGAATTATAGGGAAAAGAATATATAAATATTTGTGATATTTAAAGACAGCTGCTAATTAAAAATGATTTCTGCAGCTCCTAAACAATATATTTTACAATAGCATTTTACCTTTATGATAGCATTAAACATTCCCCCTATTTAAGTAAATTCATAAATGTGGGTAATACTTTTAAAATACTTATATGTAGGGGCGCCTGAGTGGTTCAGTCAGTTAAGCATCTGACTCTTGGTTTCAGCTCAGGTCCTGATCTCAGGGTCCTGAGACTGAGCCCTGCCTCGGGCTTCACGCTCATCAGGGAGTCTGCTTCTCTCCCTCTGCCTCTCCCCCCTCAAATAAATAAATCTTTAAAAATAAATATAATAAAATACCTATATGTAACTGTAAAGATTTATATCACTCAAAAATGTCACCTTTCCGAGTTTCTGAAGTTTGCTTCAAAAGAATGAGCTACTGAAAATATCATAAAAATATATTTGTTAAATAGTTCTTTTTGTTAAAAGACTTTATTTTATTGTAATATTTGCTATTTCAGACATCTACTTGGATGACTGGTAAGCATCATTTCGTTTTACATGTCCAAGTATGATGGCTCAAATATAGTAGTAAATATAAAGAAAAATAAGAATTGAAAATGTACATTGATATAAGTATCCTTTTCAGATTTTGGGTTTTTCTTTTTTTCAAACAGAGATTGTATTACTTTGCATGAATTTCATAACATTAGCATTTTTATTTAATTGGTTAAAAATTTGCTCTCTATATAATCATTAATATATGTAATACATATTTATATTCTCTATATTGAATATCACAATAGTCTTTTTAAAACATCAAGAGTACTAAATTGGAGCTATTACTCTAAAAAATCGGATATGTATTTGAATGTAATTTCTTTTATCAGTATTTGAATGTAATTTCTCTTTAAGCAGAGGTTAAAATCATACTTACATGTAAGAAACAAGAAAATTAAATACAGCTTTTTTGTTTTCTTGGTTTTAAACCAAGAAAATATTCCTAAAGTTATGATCCAGTCATAAGTCATTCTGATGAATTATAACAAAAAAATTTTCTTTTACAAAATTATAAGCCCAAACTGAGGAACAAGAAGAAGACAAATCAGTAAGACTCTCCTTTTTATTTCAACTTACCCCATTTCTTGTGCATTTGGATTTCTTAAAGGTTTTGAATTCTGGGCATACACTTAATCTATGCAAATAAAACAGTGTTTTCCTGTCTCTGTTTAGCTGTTATTTTAGCATGTGATAGTAGTCTGATGGAGTTTTATTAGACTGGGGTGCTATGTTTGGGATGACAAACATGAAATAATTCTGGTAACAAGGACACTTGGAAGTGGTGCTCATTCTCTACTGCAAATAAATGAGTTATGCATTATCGTTGATTTATAAAATGATGTAAGATTAGTTTTCTGATGCTGTGGACACAGAAAACAAATGGTAGTTTCCAGTCTAAGCCCAAATCAAACATCCCAACGTGAAACCCCCTGATTTACAAAAGAAGTTGCCTTACACATGCCCCACTCCACACAGCCTACTTCACCGTAGGTGGGTGAAGGACTTTACATGTTTAATGACTGATGATTCCTGGAGGCAAAGAGGGAGAAAACCAATCAAAACTAGCAGTGTCCAACCATTCACCTAAAATGCATTAACAGTGACTATGAGGGGGTCACCCTACCTTGCATTTATTCAGTCATTTATTCACACACATTTATTGAGCATCTATTACAGGACAGATTATGTCAAAGCCCTTAAGACAAAAGTAAATGAGACATAATGTCTTTCAAAAGCTTACAGTCTAGTACATTAAGAACAAATATTAACAAAGTAGAGAAAACTAGTTTGGCTTTGAAATCAAATTGTATTTATGAAGCACAATTTATGCATTAACCTTTTAATTTTTTATTGTATTTCGAGACGGGCTTTCAATGATCATTTTAAGAAACATTGCAATTTAGGATTTAAAATGGAAACAGCAACAGATATCCAGACGTAGTGTTGATGTAATATCACTTTTTTATCATTTGCCCTCATTTCAGCTTAATAAGCTCTCTTGGCTCTCATCTTTCAATGTTTAATCAAAAGCAATTAAACTGATATGCAAATGCCATCTCCATTGCTTTAAGAATGACACTTAACACACAATTTCATTATAATAGGCAACTGGAATGTTTGTAGAATGATCAGCTCATTTTTATTTTTAAATATGTGCTTTTCTTGCAATGTATGCTTGTAAATAAAATGTCCACACACACAAATTTTATTTGATAAATGCCATGTGGATAATATTTGTCTTGTATACTGAACATGAAGTTCATTCCCTGTGGTATTTCTATTAAAAGCCTGCTATTCTTTTGCTGGTCTCTAGAGAAATAAATATTTTAGCTAACGAACTGCATTAGCAAAAAGTATAAGATAAGCAGAAAATGAACAAAGTGTGTGTGTGTGTGTATGCACATGTGCACATGTATGTGTGTTTAAGATAGACTCTTTTAAGATTCAGTTTCAAATAAGGTATCAGAAGGTTATAGTGGAAATGCCAGACATATTTTATGAGACCAGATTCAATTAGTTAGATCTGTAGAGTAGGTTGGTTGTATTAATGGTCCCAGTTCTTCACTCCTGCCTATATCCATACCCTTTGCCATGTAACCTCCACTCTGAGTCTCAGTCTGCTATGTGACCTGCATGGGCCAAGTCATGAAGCAGGAGCTTGAATCAGTACTTACACATCTCTTCTTCCTCTGTTACACCTCTGCTGTTGACATGAAAACATGCCTGAGCTAGCTTCTGGAGGCTGGAAGTCTCATAGAGCTAGATTCTAGCATTCCCAGTTATTCCATCTTAAGATAGCCAAAATCAGTCAACAAGTAGTTAACTTCTAAAGAGAAGGTCAGTTGTAACTGGCTATGTTTAGGAGACCATATACTTTTTCATCCTGAGAGTAATTTTTTTTATCATCATCAGTTAGGAAAACACATTATGTGGGATAGTACATATCAATGTCTTAAGTTTTAATAGATTTTCTGTTAAGCATTAATGACGTATATTCAATAACATCCTTAAACACTCAGAAGCTTTAGAAAGATCCTCTATTAAAAAGAAAGATGTTGCAAATGTCAAGATCTCATTCCTTTTGATGGCTGCATAATATTCCATTGTGTATATATATATATATATATATATATATATATATACACCACATCTTCTTTATCCATTCATGTGTCGATGGACATCTTGGCTCTTTCCACAGTTTGGCTATTGTGGACATTGCTGCTATAAACATCGGGGTGCACGTACCCTTTCGGATCCCTACTCAGCCATCAAAAGGAATGAGATCTTGCCATTTGC
>NW_028071283.1:0-382 GCF_054177405.1 Leptonychotes weddellii
CTGGGTGGCTCAGTCGTTAAGCGTCTGCCTTCGGCTCAGGTCATGGTCCCAGGGTCCTGGGATCGAGTCCCACATCGGGCTCCCTGCTCCACGGGAAGCCTGCTTCTCCCTCTCCCACTCCCCCTGCTTCTGTTCCTGCTCTCGCTATCTCTCTCTCTGTCAAATAAATAAATAAAATCTTTAAAAAAAAAAAAAAAAAGAAAGCGTAGCAGAGGTGGTTGAGACTTCAGAAGTGGATGACTGGTTCAACAAAAGTGGATGAGAAGAGGATGTCAAGGAGAGAACTTTGTCAACTCCTGTGTTTAGAGAATGAGAAAATGAAGAGAAACAACAGTAAAGGGAAGAGAAGAAAATTGGGATAGTCAGGATTTTTCACTTAACA
>NW_028071284.1:0-382 GCF_054177405.1 Leptonychotes weddellii
GCCTCCAGAATTGTGAGAAAATAAATGTCTGCGGTTTAAGCCACCCAGTTTGTAGTATTCTGTTATGGTGTCATGAACAGATTAATACATAGTTGAAACCACTGAAGTATAAGAGTAGAATGAAAACATGTTCAAATATGCAGGATCTCAAAAAATTAACCTGACATGAACCCTTTTTCTAGAAGTTTTTGGAGAATGCGCTTGACCAGGTATAGGAATAAACTAAGAAAGAAGAAGGCATGTAATCCAACACAAGAAAGAGGCAAAAGAATTTCTAGGGTGATAGTAAAAGGAAAACCAATATTCGGAAACCCTCTTGGAGACGCAGGAAACAAACTGAGGGTTGCTGGAGTGGGGGGTGGGGTGGGAGGGATGGGGTGAC
>NW_028071285.1:0-382 GCF_054177405.1 Leptonychotes weddellii
AATGATGGAAAATAAGGCTATTAAATCTCATAGATGTAATACTTCCAAATTTCTTAAAGCAGAATACAGTTTAAATGCTAAAAATATACAGGACCTCGTCTTAAAACATTTTTAAGTAAAAATGTGTAACTTCTATAACTAGCATTTGTTAACTTCTAGAGGTAAAATAAGTCATTTTATTGTCTTTTCTATGGGAGTTCAATACTTGAGTAAGAACCAAGGCACTGGCAGATTCATGTCAGATGAGGGCCTCTTTGCTGGTTTGCACATGGCTTCTTCTCATAGTTCACATGGTGGAGAGCAAAGAGAAGAAGAAATTTTTATCTGTTCTTTTTAGGACACTGATCTCATCATGGGGGCTTCACCCTCATTACCTAATTAC
>NW_028071286.1:0-382 GCF_054177405.1 Leptonychotes weddellii
CCATTACAGTAATACTCCCTCGATGGCATCATCAAGCCTTCTGCACACAGGAATGCAGAAGAGAAGCAGATGAGCCATCGGCGTGGTGTGGTTTGGGCTGGTGGGCCTGAGGGTGTCTCTTCTCAGGGTCCTGATGGCCCCTAGCTCTGGGGGAGGATCCCCAGAGCTAGGAGTTGAGGGAACCCCCCATGGCAGTTACTTCCCTCTGGATGAGACTGACTCATGCAGAGTAGGGTGGCTGAACCTTTCTCTCCTGGATGGCAGGGCTGCTAGGAAGGTGCCCTAGGCACAGCCACAGGTGGCCCAGTTCTGCACCCTTCAAGGTAGCTCCCCCAAATCCTTGCCTCCCAGCATTCACACCCTTGTGTAGTCCTCCCTATGC
>NW_028071287.1:0-382 GCF_054177405.1 Leptonychotes weddellii
CCTTTTATTTAAAACTGTGTTTTCTATGTTTTAAATTACACAATAAAAAGTTCAATCTTTTATAAGAACAAAAATAAAAATAAAGCAGGCTGAATCTCATAAGAGGAAAATACTGATCAAGAAAACTGGAAACAGGGAGTGACATCAGCAATGTAGTAGTATTAGATGTCCCTCACTTTTGTCCTTTTTTTTTTTTTTTAAAGATTTTATTTATTTATTTGAGAGAGAGAGAATGAGAGACAGAGAGCATGAGAGGGAGGAGGGTCAGAGGGAGAAGCAGACTCCCTGCCGAGCAGGGAGCCCGATGCGGGACTCGATCCCGGGACTCCAGGATCATGACCTGAGCCGAAGGCAGTCGCTTAACCAACTGAGCCACCCAGGC
>NW_028071288.1:0-382 GCF_054177405.1 Leptonychotes weddellii
GGTGGCTCAGTTGGTTAAGCGACTGCCTTCGGCTCAGGTCATGATCCTGGAGTCCCTGGATCGAGTCCCGCATCGGGCTCCCTGCTCGGCAGGGAGCCTGCTTCTGCCTCTGACCCTCCCCCCTCTCATGTGCTCTCTCTCTCTCTCATTCTCTCTGTCTCAAATAAATAAATAAAATCTTTAAAAAAAAAAAAAAAAAGGATGCATTGTGTCCTTCTGCACCAAATTCTTATGTTGAATGTGACTCAGAATGTGACTGTATTTGGATACAAGGTCTTTAAAGAGGTAATTAAGGTAAAATGAGGTCCTTGGGGTGGGCCTGATACAACCTGACTGGTGTCCTAAGAAGAAAAGGAGATAGGACACAGACAGGCACAGAGGA
>NW_028071289.1:0-382 GCF_054177405.1 Leptonychotes weddellii
CTGGGTGGCTCAGTTGGTTAAGCGACTGCCTTCGGCTCAGGTCATGATCCTGGAGTCCCTGGATCGAGTCCCGCATCGGGCTCCCTGCTCGGCAGGGAGTCTGCTTCTCCCTCTGACCCTCCCCCCTCTCATGTGCTTGCTCTCTCTCATTCTCTCTCTCTCAAATAAATAAATAAAATCTTTAAAAAAAAAAAAAGAATAAAGATAACTTATGAACTCACTAGCGTGAAAATCCCAGAATTTGTTTTGGTTTCAAGTGCAGCTTGATCAGGGGTGTTGAACAATGTCCCTAGACTCCCATATCTCCATCACTACCCGACCACTTGGTACCCTTCATGTTGGTTCCATTCCCAGGCAGGCTCTTCCCTTGTAGTTCAAAATA
>NW_028071290.1:0-382 GCF_054177405.1 Leptonychotes weddellii
GACCACGTCCCTGCTTTCTCAACACTCACAGCCCACCTGAGTGAAAGCTAAACAGATGGATGAAAAGTGAAAAGGTGAGACAAGCAACAACGTGAAAAATCTTCAGATATTCAGCAATTCAGTCTTTTGTATTTGTTCCTTCTTAGCCATTCTGATGTGTGTGTAGTGGTGTTACATTGTCTCCTTTTTTTTTTTTTTTTAAGATTTTATTTATTTGCGAGAGAGAGAATGAGAGACAGAGAGCATGAGAGGGAGGAGGGTCAGAGGGAGAAGCAGACTCCCTGCCGAGCAGGGAGCCCGATGCGGGACTCGATCCCGGGACTCCAGGATCATGACCTGAGCCGAAGGCAGTCGCTTAACCAACTGAGCCACCCAGGCGCCC
>NW_028071291.1:0-382 GCF_054177405.1 Leptonychotes weddellii
ATTTACACGGCAGAGCACTATAGCCAAGAGTAAAGTCAAAGAGAGGCAAATACATTTTAACTCTGTTACACTCTAAAATAGCTGGAATTCTGTATCTTCCTTTTATTTCTGCTTCAAAAAGACCACCTTTTCTTCATGAATGCAGCAACCTCTCTTAATTCACTCCCCTCTTGTCACAATCATTTTCTTTTTTTTTTTTAAAGATTTTATTTATTTATTTGAGAGAGAGAGAATGAGAGAGAGCACATGAGAGGGGGGAGGGTCAGAGGGAGAAGCAGACTCCCTGCCGAGCAGGGAGCCCGATGCGGGACTCGATCCAGGGACTCCAGGATCATGACCTGAGCCGAAGGCAGTCGCTTAACCAACTGAGCCACCCAGGCGC
>NW_028071292.1:0-382 GCF_054177405.1 Leptonychotes weddellii
CCTGGGTGGCTCAGTTGGTTGGGCGACTGCCTTCGGCTCGGGTCATGATCCTGGAGTCCCGGGATCGAGTCCCGCATCGGGCTCCCTGCTCTGCGGGGAGTCTGCTCCTCCCTCTGGCCCTCCCCCCTCTCATGTGCTCTCTGTCTTTCTCATTCTGTCTCAAATAAATAAATAAAATCTTTAAAAAAAAAAAAAAAAAGATGTTTTTCTCTCCACAAAGAAAAATGTAATAAATTCCACAAATGGACTAGGCACAAAAAAAAAAAAAAAAGACTGCTGGAAGAAGCCACGGATCCAGGAAGTTCTCATAGTAGAAAGACAACTACATCCTTCAGACAACACCTTGTTAGCACAACCAGCCCCAGCTTTACAAGTCGACAGC
>NW_028071293.1:0-7787 GCF_054177405.1 Leptonychotes weddellii
GAAAGACTAAAGAATCATGGTAAAAAAGCCATGAAGTCTGTGTGCATTATTCCCCTAGCACTGGAGTTCTGCCGTTCTCATTGATCGCTAAACTTGGTCTTGGCTGGCTGTTCTCGCTGATCTTCTGGGGGAGGGGCCTGTTGCCGTGGTTTCCAAAAGTCTTTGCCGGTGGCGGAATTGGCCCGCCCTTGCCCCCTTCAGGGCTAAGTAATCTGCTCGGGTTTTCTCTCCAGAGCTTTTGTTCCCTGCAAGCTTTCCGTACAGCTTTGGAGGCAGAGAGTGAAAATGGCGGCCTCCGAATCTCTGCCTCGGAGGACCCGAGAACTCAGGCCCTGCTCCTCAGTGAGCCCCCAGAGAAAAGCCGTCAGTCACTCCCGTCTCCCCGGTCTCCGGCCGCACTCCGTTCTCACCCGGCCTGTGACCGAGCGTTTCTGTCTCTGGCACCCAACCCCATGTGGAGTTTCCAAACCCAGCAGATCCCTGCGGTACGCTCCCGCACCTCTCCTCCCGGGGGAAGAAGGGGAGTCTCCCCAGATGTGCCGCTTGTTGGGTCCCTGCTGGAAGAGCAGGGGCCCGACTGTGCCGCGGATCACGCTTTATGGCAACCCCGAGCTGAGAGCCCGCGCCTGGGCTCCGTCTCTGCAGCCGGCTTCCCTGCTCCGATACCTGGGAGCTCTGCCACACTCAGGCACCCCCAGTCTTTCTGTGACCCCGAGGATCCTGAGACCACACTGTCCCACGAGGGTTCCACCCCCCGCTTAGCCACCAGAGTGATGTCCCTCAGCGGAGCCGACTTCTAAAAGTTCCGATTTTGTGCTCCGCGGCTCTATCACTTGCCAGAAGCGGCCGATGGAGGCCCCTCCCCCGCTATCTATCCTCCCGAATATCGCCTCAGATTCACTTCTCCGCACGTCCTACCTTGCAGAAAGTGGTCGCTTTTCTGTTCAGAGAGTTGCTGCTCTTCTTTTCTTCGATCTCCTGTTGAGTTAGTAGGTGTTCGGAATGGTTTGATCCCTATCCAGCTGAATTCCTGAGAGGAGATGAAATCCAGGTCTCCTACTCCTCCGCCATCTTGCTCCGCCTCTCAACAGTACTCCATTAAACATTTTTGTTCATATATCTCTGTATTCGTGTGCAAACATGGGAATATCATATATTCCCAGCACTTTAATTAAGGTTGTGCGTGTGATTTTCTTTCCCTTAAATATCTTTTATCATAGAATATTTTAAATATACAGAAGAGAACAAAGGATAAGCTAGAATAAACACAGAAAACTTTTATTTTTAATTCTCATAAATATTGCAGTTTCCCTTCAGAGGCTGTACTGATTTGCAATTCCACAAAAAGTATATGAAAATGCTCATTCAAGCCAACATTGTATATTTTCTATCTTTTATTTTCTAAAGTGTATATGTATTAATTATGGATTATTTTAGGCATACAGAAAAAGTAGATATAACATTTGTTATTTTAAGTGTTCACATTTTTTGCTAATCTAACAGATATAAAATTAGACCTTGTTTTGATCTGCATTTCTTGAAATGTTATTAATGTTAAATAGCTTTTCATATAATTATTAGCCATTTGCAGTTCTTTTTCTTGGAATTGTCTGTTTATATACTTTGCCCTTTTTTCTGTTCGAGTTTTTTATTTTAAAATTTATAAAAGTTCTTTTTTCTGATATCGTTTTTTCATTCTTTATTTAAATTCAATTTAGTTAATATATATTGTATTATTAGTTACTGAGGTAGAATTTAGTGATTCATCAGTTGCCTATAACACCCTCCTTAATGCCCATCACCCAGTTACCTCTTCCGCCCACCCACCTCCCCTCCAGCAACCCTCAGTTTGTTTTCTAGAGTTCAGCATCTTATGGTTTGCCTCCCTCTCTATTTTCATCTTACTGTATTTTTCCTTCCCTTCCCCTGTGTTCATCTGTTTTGTTTCTTAAATTCCACATATGAATGAAATCATATGGTATTTGTTTTCTCTGACTGACTTATTTCACTTAGCATAATACCCTCTAGTCCATCCACATAAAAGATCTTTTACCTTAAGGAAATTATTTTTACTTTGTGCTACATGGTATACATATCTCCAGCTTGTTGTTATAGAACTTTTTACTTTGTATTTAGCATTTTTTGGGTGTACAGAATTGTTAAATGTTTACTAATCACATTTTTCTTTCATGATTTTTAAGTTTTGTGTCATGCTTGAAAAATTCCATTTGTGGGGTGCCTGGGTGGCTCAGTCGTTAAGCGTCTGCCTTTGGCTCAGGTCATGAGCCCAGGGTCCTGGGATCGAGTCCCGCATTGGGCTCCCTGCTCTGCGGGAAGCCTGCCTCTCCCTCTCCCACTCCGCCTGCTTGTGTTCCCTCTCTCGCTGTCTTTCTATGTCAAATAAATAAATAAAATCTTAAAAAAAATTTAAAAAGAAAATGTCATTTATATATAAGATTTTTTAAAACAAGGTTTTAAAACATTTTTGGTGCCTTTAATATTTGATTGAGTTGCATTTTCTTGTTGATATTTTTGTTATATCTTTAGATTCACATCTTTCTGTATTGATGGCCCCTGAGGATTCCTTCTTCAGCAGCATAGGCTTCCTTCTATTTCTTGCCTTGCTACTAAGGAATTAATTCCTATACTTAACTGTTTATCTGTGTTCTCCCTTATAGAGTATGTGGGTCATCTTTTCCTTCCTGTAGATTTGCAAATAAAGCAACAGTCCCAATCATTAGTCATTTAAACAGGTAATTTATTATTTTTGAATAAAAGACAACTCACTTTAAAAGGAGTATCATAAATAGTGCCATTAAAATTATAACAGATTACAACATAGGTATACATGGGAAGCAGCCTATTTGTTTTCTAAAATCAAGGCCCTGCGCCTTGGGCACATATGGGAGAAAGGAAATTTAAACTTCTCAATTAAAATTATCTTGGTCTCTTTACGGTTTTAATTTGTTGGTTAAATTTTCAGTTTTTCTAGATCTTACCTCATTTTTCCTTCTAGCATGAATGGCAACTGGGTCAGCCTAAGGATAGGCTCATAAGTCTTCAAAGAATTTGAAGGAGAGATCTTTTTTTTTTTTCAAGATTTTATTTATTTATTTGACTGAGAGAGCACAAGCAGGGGGAACAGTAGAGGGAGAGGGAGAGGCAGGCGTTCCAGCAAGCAGGGAGCCCGATGCGGGGCTCGATCTCAGGACCTTGGGATCACGACCTGAGCCGATGGCAGATGCCCAACCATCTGAGCCACCCAGGCGCCCCTGGAAGGAGAGATCTTTGTATCTGCTCTGAGGTCCTTATGCCACCATGTTGATAGTCCTTATACACTAGATGCCCTGCTGGCATTTGCTGCTGAAGTAGGCAGCTGGGGACCTCCTTCCTGATCTTTTCCCACTCAGAGCCTCATACTCTGCCCTGACTAACTTAATTCTACCTTGAATCTCACTATTTTAATGGATTCCTTTGAAGCTCCACCTCTTCCATTCAGCCCTCTGAGTTTGATTGTCCATCAGCTGTCCTCTACCATGGGATTCACTTGACTTGTACCATACAAGCCAGTGCAAGGTCCATTGGCCCTCAGCTTGGCTACCTTTTATGATCTTAAGTCTCTTCTCTACAAATGAAAGTCAAGGGAGGTTTGGGAATGCTAGGTTAGACCTTCTGCACTGTCTTTTATGTCACTAAGGATAACCCCTGTACATAGCTGTCATTTCACAAGCCAGGATCCTCCCTGAGTTCCAGCAGGAAGCAGTGTGAGGTCTGTATTCAGCTTTCCCTTCAGCTTCATCACTTTCTGTATTCTCAGTGTTTTCCGCCTTCAGGTTGAACCTCGACACTGAGGCCAGGAAAGGTGGTCAAGGAAACTGACCTCAAATCTCTCTTTTTCCAATCTCTGACTCCTCCTCTTTGCCCCCAGCCTTCTTATTGCCTCCTAGTAGCTCACATTCAGACTTGAGTTCTTTCTACCTGTGATTTAAGTAAAATTTGTTCAGATCCCCAGGTTTTGCTTTTAATATGTAAATAGAATCATGGGGATTTAGGAATCTTTTTGTATTCTCAACAGAGCCCTGACTTTCAGTACTTTTTCTGTCCGGAGACTTAGAAACTGCTGTTGTGGAGGTCAAAAGCTAAATAACTGACTCTTTTTTGTGGTTCTGCTGTGGTAACCCTAATCTTCCCCTAGATCAACAGTTCTCAAAGTGTGGTCTGGGTATCCTTGAGGATGCCAAAGTCCCTTTTGTGGGGGGAGGGTCCATGAGGTCAAAGTAATTTTTATAAAAACCGTAAGACATTATTTGCCTTTTTCACCCTCATTCTCTTACATTCTTTTCACTGTCATTCTCTTTGCTCTCATTCTCTCATTACGACACAGTGGAGTTTCCCAGAAATTTTAAACATGTAATGCGTTCATTGCTCTGACATCTTGTGTGTGTGCTTATGTATTCTTGTGTTTTTAAAATGTTTGCTTTAATGATGTATGGCCAAATACCCAAGTTCAATAAATGCTTGTTGAATAAATCTCCAACATAAATTTGGCAGAGTCTGCCCTGGACTCTTGACCATATAAAACATGCTCTTCACATAACATTACTAACTTTAGTAATCATTGTTTAAATGCTAATTATTTTAACTAAGACCTTGCTATTCTAAAAAAAGTATCTAATTTTTAATTTGATGGATTATATCAGTATTATATCTATTATATGATAGATATAGCTCACATAAACAAAAACTCTCTGGGGTCCTCAGTAAGAGCGGAAAGAGATCCTGAGACCAAAAACCTGCTACCCTAGGCAAATGGATATCTCTGACTGACTGGGGTCACTATACAAAGTAATGAAAAGAGTCCTGTAATACACTTGATACATACATACATTTATCAACCAAAGATAAGATCTTGGCTGTGTAAGTCAGATAGATTCTAACAATCTCTCTAAGCAACCCCCACCACCACCACCTTGTTCCTGCCAAATAATTGCCATGGTTCTGGCATCTAGCCCTGAAAGGCAACCAAATGAAGGAACTAGGAGGCTGATATGTTGGTGAGGTGATATAAATTATATAACTTTTGGCCCCAGGGAATCTACTATCTTTATTAGCTTATTTGTCTGCTTATTACAAAACTGAAAAGATATCCCTTTACATGGCCATTAGCCATGTGTTTACTTTTAGAACTTGAAAGTTCACACTTAGAATGCTTCCCTAGTCATTTCCTTGAGCAGGGTGGATGGGGCCTGCTAGGCATTTAGAGGGGCAAGTGTTGTGTCATTGGGAAGGCAAGGGAAACATGACCTGAAAATTTCTTTTTTTTCACCCTATTTTATTGAGATCTATTGACATGTAGCACTCTATAAGTTTAGGGTGTACAGTGTAATGATTTGACTTACATTTATTGTGAAATGACTACCACAATAAGTTTAGTTAGCAGCTATCATCTAATACAGATATAAGAAACAAGCAAATAAAAGCACACGTGCAAAATCTTTTTCCTTCTCATGAGCTCTTAACGATTTACTCTAACAGCTTTCCTGTATATCATACAGCAGTGTTAGCTATAGTCATCATGTTGTACATCCTAGTATTTATTTATAACTGGAAGTTTGTACCTTTTGACTACCTTACTCTAATTCTCCCTCTCCCTACTACCCTCCTCTGGTAACCACAAATCTGATCTCTCTTTCTGAGTTTGGTTTATTTTCTTGTTGTTGTTGTTTTAGATCCCACACGTAAATAAGATTTATCTTAACTCTGTCTGACCTGTTTCACTTGGCATTGTGCCCTCAAGGTCCATCCATATTGTTGCAAATGGCAGGATTTCTTCATTTTTTATGGCTGAATAATATTCCATTTTGTGTGTGTGTGTGTGTGTGTGTGTGTGTGTATACACACATATATATACATATATATATGTATATATATACACACACACATACGCCCCCACCTTCTTTATCATTTCATCCATTGATGGACACTTAAGTTGTTTCTATTTATTGCTATTGTAAATAATGCTGCAGTGAACATGGAGATACAGATATTTCTTCAGCACAGGTTTTTCATTTCCTTCAGATGTATTCCCAGAAGTGGACTTGGTGGATCATATAGTAGCACTAGTTTTAATTTTTTGAAGAATCTTCATAGCATTTTCCATAGTGGCTGTAACAATTTACAGTCCCACCAACATTACACAAGGATTCTCTTTTCTCCACACCCATTCTAGCATTTATCTCTTGTCTTTTTGATGATAGCCATTCTAATAGGCATGAGGTAATAACTCATGGTGTTGATTTGCATTTCAACATGACCTGAAAATTTCTTTGCTATCACAAATACTTTTTCTCTCATTCATCAGTCTCAATAATTACTGATTTTTTCTCTGTGAGGCATTATGCTAGAAACCAAGGGTTTAAAGATGAAAAACAAGATCACTAGACTCAAATGCTATAATAGCATGAACCTCAAGGATACTTTATAGCAAGATATTCATTCCTTTATTCATGTTGGATTCGGAAGTTTAAATTTGATTTTTAAATACACTGATTTACATCTTAAATGTTTTTAAATGCAGCAGAATTTCAGACCCAGGTGCATGTCATTGCTGAAGAGCATTTGTTTGTTGTGCATCTGGTGGAGCTACACAAGATTCTTTGTGTCTTTCTTTCCTTGCATAACCTTTGTGATCTCATGGTTTTAAACATTATCTACATGCTAATGACTCTCAAGTTTATGTATCTCCTGGCTGGATCTCCCTCTAAGTTCCAAAATCACATATCCAGCTGCCTGCCAGCCATCTCCACATCTATATCTCTGTCTGATAACACATTTCAAACAATGTTTCCCACGCTGTATCCCTGATCTTTCCCTTCAGCCCTTCTCAACCCAAAATCTTCCATCTCACTTAATGGTAGCCCCATCTTTCCAGTTACTCTGTCAAAATGTTAGGAGTCATCCTTGCTACTTCTTTCTGTCACATCCCACATCAGATCTGTTAGGAAATACTCTTCATTCTGCTTTCAGAATATATCCACAACCTCACCACTTCTTTTTTTTTTCTCTCTCTTTTTTTTTATTATGTTATGTTAATCACCATACATTACATCATTAGTTTTTGATGTAGTGTTCCATGATTCATTGTTTGCATATAACACCCAGTGCTCAATGCAGTATGTGCCCTATTTAATACACATCACCAGGCTAATCCATGCCATCACCCCCCTCCCCTGTAGAACCCTCAGTTTGTTTCTCAGAGTCCATAGTCTCTCATGGTTCGTCTCACCCTCCGATTTCCCCCGCTTCATTTTTCCCTTCCTGCTATCTTCTTTTTTGTTGTTTTTTTAACATATAATGTATTATTTGTTTCAGAGGTACAGGTCTGTGATTCAACAGTCTTACACAATTCACAGCACTCACCATAGCACATACCCTCCCCAGTGTCCATCACCCAGCCACCCCATCCCTCCCACCAATCCAGCAACCCTCAGTTCATTTCCTGAGTGAGAATTCCTCATATCAGTGAGGTCATATGATACATGTCTTTCTCTGATTGACTTATTTCGCTCAGCATAACACCCTCCAGTTCCATCCATGTCGTTGCAAATGGCAAGATCTCATTCCTTTTGATGGCTGCATAATATTCCATTGTATATATATACCACTTCTTCTTTATCCATTCATCTGTCGATGGACATCCTGTCCCTTCCCATAGTTTGGCTATTGTGGACATTGCTGCTGTAAACATCGGGGTGCACATACCCCTTTGGATCACTACGATTGTATTT
>NW_028071294.1:0-382 GCF_054177405.1 Leptonychotes weddellii
GACTGCCTTCGGCTCAGGTCATGATCCTGGAGTCCTGGGATCGAATCCCACGTCAGGCTCCCTTCTCAGTGGGGTTTCTGCTTCTCCCTTTGACCCTTCCCCCTCTCGTGCTCTCTCACTCTCTCTCTCTCAAATAAATAAATAAAATCTTTAAAAAAAAAAAAAAGAATTTCACCTTGAATCTGTTCAAGAAAATAAATAGAGAGCCTTCTCAGGACCAGAATCCACACTGCTGCATTGCACATGGAAGTTTCCATTTACATGGAATTCTTTTCTTTCTTTTTTTTTTTTAAGATTTTATTTATTTATTTGACAGAGAGAGACACAGCGAGAGAGGGAACACAAGCAGGGGGAGTGGGAGAGGGAGAAGCAGGCTCCCCGC
>NW_028071295.1:0-382 GCF_054177405.1 Leptonychotes weddellii
AACAAATTAAAATTTAGTGTTAATTTTTAATATGAGATTAAGAGAGAATAAACAGTCTTGTTTCTTAAGAAAAAGGGAATGTCTTATTAGACATTCATACATATAATGTATGTAGTAGAGGTAGGAGTAGGTAGAGAGAAAGGAGTCACTTACTTGCTAATATTACCTGCTAAATGGTCACCGCTTTTTTTTTTTTTTTAAAGATTTTATTTATTTATTTGACAGAGAAAGACACAGCGAGAGAGGGAACACAAACGGGGAGTGGGAGAGGGAGAAGCAGACTCCCTGCCGAGCAGGGAGCCCGATGCGGGACTCGATCCAGGGACTCCAGGATCATGACCTGAGCCGAAGGCAGTCGCTTAACCAACTGAGCCACCCAGGC
>NW_028071296.1:0-382 GCF_054177405.1 Leptonychotes weddellii
ATTATTCCTGACATTCTATATTAATTTTAATCATTTTCCTTAGTGATCAAAATGCAATCATTTAATCTTATGTAATTTTTATGCTTATGAGCCCCTTGGGGAAATTTTGTATATGAATTTCAGTCATTTCATTAGAAACATACACTTAAATGTTAGTTGTGAGCTCTTGGCAGTATTTTATCTTTTCTTTTTTTTTTTTTAAGATTTTATTTATTTATTTGAGAGAGAGAGAATGAGAGACAGAGAGCATGAGAAGGAGGAAGGTCAGAGGGAGAAGCAGACTCCCTGCTGAGCAGGGAGCCCGATGCGGGACTCGATCCCGGGACTCCAGGATCATGACCTGAGCCGAAGGCAGTCGCTTAACCAACTGAGCCACCCAGGC
>NW_028071297.1:0-382 GCF_054177405.1 Leptonychotes weddellii
GAAACCAAGAGTTGGACACTTAACTGATTGAGCCACCCAGGCGCCCCTGCATCATGTTGCTTCTAAAACTTTGACAGTCAGGTAGTTTTTCAACAGTTGTGCCCCAACTCCTTCTCTTCGATGTTTCTTTTGATTAAAACTGTAATTTTTCTACTTGTGCACCTGTCCCCACTATCCTATGATTGTATTTATTCTTTCTACCCATATTCTCCCTCTCCTAATTGATCCTATATTTTTTTCATTATTTTCAGCATTCATATTTAATCCCCACTACACTCCACTATTGTTCACTTTATCATCTAAAGTTATTTTAGTGGGAAGTGATAGAAATTTAACTGAAAATAACATATAGAAAAGTGACTTCATTGGTTCCTGTAACTAA
>NW_028071298.1:0-382 GCF_054177405.1 Leptonychotes weddellii
GCGTGGTGGCTTTCAAACTCTTTTGACCATGACTCACAGTAAGAAATATATGTTACATTACAACAAGGATATATGTGCTTGGTGGAAGGCCAGAGATCAAACAGCACCTTCCTGGTCCCCCGATCTTACATTATGATGCATGCCCTTGGGGGTGTCATGCCTCCCTATTGCTTCCACAAGGACAGCCAGACACCAAGTTGATTTTTGACTTTTGAGTTCCTTGCTCAAGATAGAATTTTTCAAATGTCTCTTTTCATCTTGGGTCTCCTATCTTCCACAGTGTTTACCATAATGAACTCCCTGCCCTCCCTCCACCAGCACATGCTAATTAGACTTGAAGACACTGTCAGTGGAAAACAGAGATGGTCCTTTATTCAGAACA
>NW_028071299.1:0-382 GCF_054177405.1 Leptonychotes weddellii
CCTTTTGTTTCTACAAACCCTTATCACCTCATAGTAGTGCAGTAATAACTTACCATCTTTAATTTCTCCAACTTTATCCTCTTTCTGCTTCACAACATCCTACATTTGGTTATGTTTCCTGGGAATATTGTTCTTACATCTCTGCTCAGAAGTATTTTATTGATTCCTCCACCATAAAGAAAAGCATACCTGTATTTTAAGTCGGAATCATAAAATCTGACTTTAAATAAGGCTTCCATGATCTAATTTAAAATTTTTAGCCAATTTTATGTCTTACTCTTCAGTAGGTACAAGTGTGTGTCTTAGTTTTTCCTTGAATGTGACGTATTTTTTCCTATTTGCCTTCTTTCATATTTCTTTTTATAATTTTTAAAAATATTTA
>NW_028071300.1:0-382 GCF_054177405.1 Leptonychotes weddellii
AGAGAGACTTCTACTTGCTACTTCAGCACACACACACACATACTGATCTGCCCCTCTTGTTGCAATCTTCTAATTGGATGGATGGGTCAGATTAACAATCAGTAATCACTTGGTTATAACAATGGTCTTTTTCCAATAAGCACTGCTACTTTTCCTTAATTCTCTTTTTCACATCCTATGTGCCTCATCTCAGTTTAGAAGGGCCCTTGGTTTTCTCTCTGTGCATTTGACCAAAAAAGGGGGAGACAGGGATAATCTGCTGTGTGCCAGGCACTCAGATGGGTACTCCAATTGGACAACCTTGGAAAAAGAACCCTGGAGAGAGACCTTTGTAAACACGTCCTCCCTGTAGTGAACTCCCAGCTCCAACCGCTTGCTACAG
>NW_028071301.1:0-382 GCF_054177405.1 Leptonychotes weddellii
CATATTCAAAAGTGAAATAATCCTGGAGTATATAATGATACTAAAATATAAATCTGTTAGGAACCATAGGAAGTTGCTAGAGAACCAATTCATCAGTCTGAAAATGGGTAAAGAGAAGAAATAATTAACCTTTTAACCTGACTTTCTTATAAAAACTGTACGACAGGGAAATTTTCTCTTTATAGAAGCATTCTACCTAATACATGGAGAAGGAATGACAGAATTAAAATATTGTGGTTTCATAATCCCCCATGGAAATAATGAATCTAGGCAATAAGCAACAATGGACATCAATAAGAAAGAGAAATAGAAAGAAATGGAGAGAGAGAGAAAGAAAAACAGGTCTTATGTGCCTCAGTGGAACTACACAATATACCTATGA
>NW_028071302.1:0-382 GCF_054177405.1 Leptonychotes weddellii
CCCAGCCTCCCTGCCCGCCCCCTGGCGGGTCCCCGAGGTCGGCAGCCGCCCCTGTTCCCGGGTGTTCCGAGAACCCAGTGCCTGCGTCCTCGCCGCCTTCCCCACCCCGGGCCCCGTGCACGTGTCCCCGGGGTCGCCCTTTCCTGGAGCCCGTGTGCAGCCCCGGCCTCTCCCTCACGACCTGGGCCTGGGGAGGGGGCCGGGTGGAGGGTGGGTGTGCAGAGAGACCTGAGAGAGTAGTGTGCAGAGCACGGGCGGTGGATGTGCCCTTTGCCTCCTTTGGCCTGTCTTCTCCGTGTCCCCACATAGGGGCTGGGCTTTCAGGCCCTTTTATGATGTACACCGTGTGGCGGACACAGACCTCTGCGTCTTAACATTCTGC
>NW_028071303.1:0-382 GCF_054177405.1 Leptonychotes weddellii
AACAACAACAAAGTGCATGTTATCTCCCATCTTTTCAGAATAAATTTACATAAGAACACGACTCAAATGATATAATCAAATTTGTTAAGAAACATGGTCAAAATTCTACATCGTTCTTCCCACAACTTTCCAAGTACACATCAACAGAGGAGTCCAGGAAGCTTCTGTTCATAAAAAAAACATAAAACAAAAATTCAAAGAGCATGGCTTGGTGAAAAGCGTCAGGCCATGTGCTCTACCATCAGCACTTCTGCTTGCAAGCAAGCAAACCACAATGAAGCTGCAGATGCACAAAATGAATCTGGGACTGCGGGGGTTATAAGGTCCATTTGGGGGTTTGTCTGTGACAAATCTTCCAAGAGTTACATTAAGCAGTGCATAC
>NW_028071304.1:0-7786 GCF_054177405.1 Leptonychotes weddellii
GGCGTTAGCCTGGTGATGGGTATTGAGGAGGGCACATTCTGCATGGAGCACTGGGTGTTATGCACAAACAATGAATCATGGAACACTACATCTAAAACTAATGATGTAATGTATGGGGATTAACATAACAATAAAAATAATAATTAAAAATAAATAAATAAAATATCCAAGAGCTTTCCCTCTAAGCTTAGGAGTAAATTTCCAAACCTGAGCTCCCTAAAGAAGGTAGCAAAGTTATGCAAAATAAAAAGATTTTTTTTTTCTTTTTAGCTACAAACCAATATAGTTTGTACCTCATTATAGAAAGAATTTATAAAGATCTGAGTTGATGCTGCTTGGATAATGGTAGGGAACTTCTAACATCACAGCACACCGCCATCACTGCCCTTGCTTTACAAAACAATTATCAACATTGTAATTCTATCATTTGGACAATGGCCAACTGCATGAAACCATCTATGCCCACGGATGCTTATCATAATGAAACAAGTCTTTAGCACTAAGATCCTAAAAATTCTAAAAGATGAGATGGCCACCCGAAGGAAAGAGAACTCTATCTCCACAGCTGTGCACTCTTTAGAAAACTTTACAGAATGGGAAAATACTTTGCTTTACTCCTCTGGAAGTGTGAAAAAAATAATTAAACATTTATGGACATGTTAAATTCAGGGAAAAGTTAAAATATGTTAAAATAAATTTTAACAACATTCTGTTCTTTTTGTATGCTAAAATCCCATTCATTTTTACTTTGTTAGTTGAAGTAGTAGTTGTTGCTCTTTGCTTGCTTTCCCCCTACAAGGAAATGGGCAACATTAGACCAGTTTCAGATACTGAGTAGTATCTGACCTCTGTCACTTCAAACTTTGACAAACTTCAAGACTGTTCCTTTGTTCCACATATACCTTCTTTCTTAGCTCAAACCTGTTTTCTATCTTCTTCCTCGGGTGGTCATGTTAGAAAAAAATATATTATTTTCTTTTTAAATAAAGGTTTACATTCCTTACTATCTGTTTGAAACTGATGATAAGTGGTTAACACTTTATGATCTCAAAAAGTGAAATAGGGGCACCTAGGTGGCTCAGTGGGTTAAGCATCTGTCTTTGGCTCAGGTCATGATCCCAGGGTCCTGGGATCCAGTCTCCTGTCCGGCTCCTTCCTCAGCAGGGAGTCTGTTTCTCACCTTCTGTCCCTCTGCCAGCTTGTGTGCTCTCTCTCTCGCTCTCTTAAATAAGTAAATAAAAATCCTTAATAAAAAAGTGAAATAATTGGCTATTTACCTCTGGAACTATTCACTTGTTTTGTTCCTCAGTTTCTCCCTCTTGGCTTACTTAGTTCTTAGTAGAAAAGGTATTTATTTCTGCCATTCTTATAACTAGCTTTTTAACCAAATGAATCATGGTTTAAGTATGTGCACCCCTGTGTGATATGTAAGCATGTTTCATATCCTCCTAGTCTTAAGACAGAAACTGACATCCACACACAGACTAGGTACCTGCCTAGAAACAACTCATTTTTATTATTTATTATCACCCTTATTAAGAGGGGAAATGGGTTTTCCTATCCTCTGTTGTGCAAAGTGTAAGCTGACAGAGTCAGGAAATGAATGTGAATTCCCAGAATTGCCATGTGAAAGGCAGACAGGGGACACAGTCCCCATGTCTGCTGCTGTCCCCTTTCATTCTGGCTGTGGACTTCCCTTGGCTGTTTGCAGTCACAGAGGGTCAGAAGCTGAAGTTAGCTTTTCATTTCACTCACCGTGACAAATGGGACCCGGTCAGGCTCACTGTATTCTGAACCCATTCCTGGTGGGTTTCTTCATTTTGTTCTTTGACCGAAAGCACAACTGGGAATATATATCTGTCAGGATACAATTCCACAGAGATGCTGAAAATTTAACCCTCAGTTAGAAATAGAACTGTAAGATAAATTAACAAAATCTATTTTATGATGTTAAATCCTGATTTTCCTCCTTTCAGAGAAATTGACCCGTCAGTCTATAAGCAGTATAGTTATGCCTAAAACCTCATGCCACTCAGATTGCTCTGGGTCTCTTCAACAGTAGTCCTCAGTCCATAATCCACTAATTTATACATGTTTTTTTTTCCTTCTGTGTATTCGCCATCCTTCTGCCTGTATTAGAAGCTATTCTAGGGTAAGTTGGCGTGCCTGGGTGGCTCTCAGTCGGTTAAGCATCTGCCTTTGGCTCAGGTCATGACCCCAGGGTCCTGAGATTGAGTCCCTGCATCAGACTCCCTGCTCATCAGGGAGCCTGCTTCTCCTTCACTTTCTCTCCCTCCCCCTGCTCATGCTCTCTCTCTCTCTCTCATGCTCTCTTTCTCTCTCAAATAAATAAAATCTTTAAAAAAACAGAAGCTATCCTAGGGTAAGTATTCTCTTAATTCACTGCCATATACCTTCTGATTCCCTCAGCCTTAACTCGTTCCCCTTCATTCATCTTGTGAAAAACTTTTTTTTTTTTTACTTCTCCATTCAATAAGCATCAATTGATCACCTCATTTCTTTTGTTTTCAAGTGACAGCATTTCTAGTTATTTACTTCTTCACATAACTGAAATTCACGGTATGGAATAATCTCATATATAGCTGCATCCAGGGTATTGGAGAGAGGGATAAAATAATCTTTTCTCTCTCTCTCTCAATTCCATTTCTCCATGTGACTGCAGGCTCTGCTTGTTTGGGAGCATTGGCCTCAGTGTCTTATTAAAGATAGTTTTCTCCATTCAGGGAAGGAAAATAAACCCAAGATGTTCAGCTCCGGTGTTCTTAGAGCTTTGGACTCTAGAAGAAGAGAACATCTTTCCCAAAACTCAAGAGTTTGGAGCAGGCTTCTGATTAACCCGGCCTGGTTTTATGCCCATCACTAGATTTAAAAGTCCAAGATCAGACATACCAGAATCACATACAACGATGCCTATGTGATTCTTGAAAGGATCCTAGGCAATGCTCTGCAAATGAACCAGTCATTATATTAGTCACTGGCCATGCTGAGGTGAAAGATTTGTCTGGAAGGAAGTTGTAGCTAGCGAAGGAAACAGACCAAACCAAACCAAACCAAACACAATACAACAAAACACAGTTCTAACTTGGTGTGATAATTACTGAATATCCTTATACTCTGGGTGTTCTTGGAGCACAGATGTAGGCAAATCAGAGGAGGCATTACCTGAAAGATTCCTGGAGGAGCTAAATCTTGCAGAATTCTAAGGGGTTGGGCAAGTAAAAACTGATGAGGGCATGTTGCAAATAATCATAAAAGCATGAAGAAAATACTGCAGGCAAGACTACCTGACACAGCCTAGGATCTGTTAGAAGTCCTGGGGATGAAGAGGAAGGAACAGGAGGAAAGAGAGGGAAATCATTAAAAGCTATAACATAACTCTATGCATACATTAGTAAATGTAAGTCTAGGAACAATAGGAAGAATGAACCCAGAGGTAGGGGAAGGGAGGGCAGGGAGAACTGTCTGAAGGCTGCTGTAGTGAGCTCAGTGAAGTCGCACAGGGAAGAAGAACAGCAGTAGGGAAGGGACCTGACCTGAAGAGCTATGCAGGACAAAACTGAAGGACAAATTGGATAGACTGGAAGAATGTTCAAAATCATTTCCAGGTTTCTGCCCTAGATGAACAGAGGGATGACAGAATAGAATCAAGATCTGGAAGGCTGGAAAAGGAATAATATTAACCAATGATTTACTAGACATCTATCCTACAAGCCAGCTGGTCTTCCAACATTGTAGAAGTTCAAGGATCATTTGCTTGAGGTTAGTTATCTCATGTTTTCTTTTTTTTGTCTTCTGAAATGATGAAATTCCATGTTTCTGACCCACAAAAATCTCAGTTTCACCAGACCTAATTTAACCCAAAGGCCATGGTAAGGCCTCAAAATGCCATCTGAAATGGTGTGATCAGTAAGTGGATTGAAACCTGGGTCTGAGGGAGATCTTGGATTGAGACAGCCTGGCAAGGGGTTCCTGCTGACAAGAAAGAAGCAATGATATGCAGGAGCTCCAGGGTCTGACAAAAGAGCTCTGACGATATAGGTGAGCTTATACCCAAAGATGCAGAAGGGCACTGGTTGGCTACAAAAGCAATTAGAAAAATCTGGTTTCCCTTTAGATCCTACGAAGCTTTTGACTTTTTCACAAGCAATTAGAAAATGTGAAGCCATCCACCTTTAAATTGTGGATTTACTTTTTAATTCACTCTACCCTGTCTACTATATATTCCTCTTTTCTCTCTTCAAAAACTCTTCTATCCAACTCAAAGCTTCTCAAAGCTTCAGTCTTCTGAAGGAAAAGTGAATATGAGGCATCCACCTCTAATTCAATTTTCTTTCAGAAATAAACACGCTTGAAATAAATATGCCAAGTCTATCGAACTTTTTTTCTCATTGTTTTTATCTCTGCCTCTCCCATTCTTCTCTCTCTCAATCTCCCTCTTGTTTTTTTTCTATAAAGACATTTGCTTTCTTTACAGAATAAACAAACTGAAATCCTCATTGTCTGACATATTACTGACATTCTATAGAAAAAGCAGGCTGTAAGTCATGGAGCTGAGTTACCTCAAGGTAAGAGGAAAGGGAAACATTATAGGATGATAGATCATTGTCACTGATTTCTGTCCATGGGGGCAGAGAATCATAAGGTTCACATGAAATACCATGTGAGCAAAGGCTGCACAGATAAGGCTAATCGTCAGGTGACATTCTCAGAGCTAAAACTAAGAACCGTAAGGCAAATCGGCATCCTTAGCCCCTACATCTAGGTAAAATCTCCCTCCAGACCTTGACTCCCTGATCCTCATTCTGAGCTCTATTCTATTCATACTTAGTTCTTCTTGAGGTACCCACATGTGAGGCTCCTCAACCTTTCTCCCACTGATTATATCAACTGGTCCTTGCTTGACAATGTATATTCAGTAAGTTAAGTTCTAACGGGACATATGAAGAGAATGCTATGAGAGCACAGAGCAGAGAGATGCAGGGCTTTTAGGCCAGGGGAGACAAGGAAGATAAGGGACCTCAGCTAAGTTTGACAGAGACATGAAGTGTTACCTTGTTGGGAGATATGGTGGGACATCCCAGAACACTTGGAAAAACCTGGCATACTAAAGGAATTTAAGCAGGTTCATGCAGCTCCTGTAGAGAATGCAATCAGCGGTGGGAAACAGGCTGGAGAAAATCTCAAATAGAAGGTCTCAAATGTTGCTACCCATCAAAATCACCCTGGGAATTAACTAAGGGATCAATTCCTGGCGGGGTCCAGGAAATCTGATTCAGTGGGCCCAGTAATCTACATTTTTAACAAGCTCTTTCCCCACGGTATTGTTCTGGATTATGAGGAGTCTTGAATGTTGAGCAAAGACATTTGAAAGGGAACTTGAAAGATTCAGGGAGCCTTGTAGGGTCTTAAGTAGGAGAAGGACAGATCCAACTGATTGAGCACTTGACTAATTGGGGACTATTTAAAAGGCAATTGTAGTGATTCACTTATTGGATTATACACGATGGAGATTCTGTCATATCGTTTTGTTTTTTTCAATCCCCCAAATCAGTGTTCTAAACTACATCATATCACAGCGACCCGAGATACTGAAAAATAAAAATTCCTGAGCTTTATTCCTTACATACTAGATTAAATCCTCAGGTTGGGACCCAGTGATCTACATTTTAATAAGTTCCTCAAGTGAGTTTTACGCACCATGCACAGCTAAGCATCTCCGGAGCATTTCAGAGTAACCTTGTCGGTATCTTTCAGACCGGCCCTTTAGGTGACTATGATGGGTTCTAATCTCAATGCTTTCTAGCATCTCAAACACAGAAATCATAAAACACTGCATCATCCTTAAAGTAATATTTTGTCAGAGCAGGGGTTTTAGTATTTCCCAGAAGCACTTCCTTCCCATCTCCACAGCAGGTACAAAACAACACAAAACAAAAAGTCCTCACGCCAACTTTTCAGGTTCATACTGGAGGAACAGCAGCTTCTAAAAGTCACATGGAAATAACCACAGATTAAGCTGTATCTTTGAAAAGAGTTGCCAATGCTTCTGTGAAGCTTAAGGAGCTTTTCCTTAAAAGAAATCAGGTAATTCGTTTTGAATTAAAGTTAAGCACTTGGCTTAGTTCTCTTTCATTTTTCTTCTTGTGAATCTCTGACTAAATTAAGCTGGTGTTTAAATCTGGCAGCCAACCTGACACAGGGTCAGGCAGCAAGAGGGGTGTCGGCAGTGAACTTAGAACAAAAGTCAGAATCTGCTGCTTGGAAAGAGGGGCCTGCTTTTCCCTTGTCCCTCTCCACGCCCCCAGTGAACACCTGACTGCCTGCCAAGAACCCCCATGCTGAATGCTCCAACCCTGAGTCCCACAGCTGACTTGTTTTCCCTTACATATAAGGGATGACAAATGCATGAACAATAAAAAGGAAGCTCAGAAATTTTCCACTCACAAGCTTGACAGCGTGAACAGTTGCCATTAATCCCATAATCCAAAACCGGACTAAGAGCATTCAGGCCAAAGACAGCAGAGAGGTCTGCCCATAGCAGTAGAGAAGTGGTCCTGAGATTTTATTCACACCAGGTATGATGGCTAATTTGTGTCAACCTGACTGGGCCAAGTGATGCCCAGAGAGATGGTAAACATGATTTCTGTGTGTGTATGTGAGGGTGTTTCAGGATGAGATTAGCGTTTGAATCGGCAAACTGAGTAAAGAAGATTGCCCTCATCAGAGCAGGGTGGGCATCATCTAATCTGTTGAAGGATTGAATATAATAAAAAGGTAAAGGGAGGTAAATTTGCTCTTTTTGCTTAAGATGGAGCATCTATCTTCTGTCCTTGGACATTGGTGCTCCTGGTTCTTGGACCTTCAGACTGGGACTGGGAATATACCACCAACTCCCCTGGTTCTCGGGCCTTTGGACATGGACTGAATTACATTACCGGCATTTCTGGTTCTCCATGTCATGCAGGGCAAATTGTGGAACTTCTCAGTCTCTACAACATATAATAGTGCAAGCCAATTCTTATAATAAATCTCCTCTTGTGGATTTCTATCTATATATCCTTTTTAAAAGTTTTTATTTCAACTCCAGTTAACATACAGTGTAACTTTAGTTTCAAGTGTACAATATAGTGATTCAACATTTTCATATATCACCCAGTGCTCATAACAACAAGTGCATTCCTTAATCCCCATCACCTATTTAACCCATGCCCCCATCCACCTCCCCTCTGGTAACCATCAGTTTGTCTCTAGTTAAAAGTCTGTTTCTTGGTTTGTCTCTCTCTCTCTTTTTTCCCCCTATGCTAACTTGTTTTGTTTCTTAAATTCCACATGAGTGAAATCATATGGTATTTGTCTTTCTCTGACTAACTTATTGGCTTAACATAATATTCTCTAGCTTTATCCATGTCATTGCAAATGGCAAGATTTCATTCTTTTTTTTATCAAATTTTCTTTTTTATGGCTGAGTAAATGATATTATCTGATCAAGGGTTATTATCCAAAATATATAAAGAACTTATAAAACTCAAAACCTCCAAAATTAATAATCCAATCAAGAAATGGGCAGAAGATATGAATAGACATTTTTCCAAAGAAGACATACAGATGGTTAACCACATGAAAACGTGTTCAACATCACTCATCATCAGGGAAATACAAATCAAAACTATAATGAGATATCACTTCACACCTGTCAGAATGGCTAAAAGCAACTATACAAAAAACAACAGGTGTGGGCAAGGATGTGGAGAAAGGGAAACCCTCA
>NW_028071305.1:0-382 GCF_054177405.1 Leptonychotes weddellii
TCATGACCTGAGCCGAAGGCAGACGCTTAACCGACTGAGCCACCCAGGCGCCCTGGATATAAATTCTATTTAGGGGCGCCTGGGTGGCTCAGTCGTTACGCGTCTGCCTTCGGCTCAGGTCATGATCCCAGGGTCCTGGGATCGAGCCCCGCATCGGGCTCCCTGCTCCGCGGGAAGCCTGCTTCTCCCTCTCCCACTCCCCCTGCTTGTGTTCCCTCTCTCGCTGTGTCTCTCTCTGTCAAATAAATAAATAAAATCTTAAAAAATAAATAAATTCTATTTATATTTAATTCTATTTGAATTCTCTTCCATTTGTCTATGCATCTACCTTACGCCAGTACCACACTGTTTTGATTACTCTAGTATTCTAGTAAGTTCTAAA
>NW_028071306.1:0-382 GCF_054177405.1 Leptonychotes weddellii
AAGTTAGATTCCCTTTTTAGGCTGCTGTTTTTGTAGCTGCATGTTTGGTCAACCAGATTAAGCATTTCTTTGTTCTTCAGTTTCCCGACCTGATAGCAGAGAGAAGGATACGGTGTGGTATGGTTGTGGAGGTTAATTTAGCAAATATATAATAACTGATTCAAAGGTCTGTAAATGCCATTCTTTTTTTTTTTTTTTTAAAGATTTTATTTATTTATTTGACAGAGAGAGACAGCGAGAGAGGGAACACAAGCAGGGGGAGTGGGAGAGGGAGAAGCAGGCTCTCCGCAGAGCAGGGGAGCCCGATGCGGGACTCGATCCCAGGACCCTGGGATCATGACCTGAGCCGAAGGCAGTCGCTTAACCGACTGAGCCACCCAGG
>NW_028071307.1:0-382 GCF_054177405.1 Leptonychotes weddellii
AGAACCTGAATATCCGGCTCTTTTCATGGTAAATATACCAACTTTGACAACACTTGTTGGGAATGACAAGCAACAAACACTCTTAAGTCTCTCCTGTCCTATTTCCAGTTCCTATGTATACACTAACCCTCATAATTACTTCCAATTCCCTATACCCATTCTTTTTATTTATAAAGTTAGAGGTTTCTTTTAATAAATCAAAAAATTTGTATCTATACTCTGTAGACAGGTATATAATTAATATAGGTGAGAGGACATTTATAATTTTCGGTATTTCTATGATTTATTGGATTATTATTATTATTTTTTTATTCTTATGTTAATCCCCATACATTACATCATTAGTTCTAGATGAAGTGTTCCATGATTCATTGTTTGTGCA
>NW_028071308.1:0-382 GCF_054177405.1 Leptonychotes weddellii
TGACACATCAGCATCTGAGTTTTTCAAGCCAATAGCTTATAGTTACTTACTAAAAAGCAAACAAACAATCAAGTTTGTAAAGAAGGGATACTTACATGTAGTAACCATGGCCTCCCTTTGCCCTCTTTATACTTTATTCAAATAAAATTATAAAAAGGGACTGTAATTTATATTCAGATAATTAAGAAGTGATTTTTTACTCCTGCATCCATTGTATATAAATGTAAATGACAACATCTCTTAGATGCTTTGGGTACTAGGGAAAAAAGTGGTCCTTGATAAAATGCAACATTATCACACAGATTTGAGTACTATGTAAGTAATTAGCCATGACAACTCAAACTTAAGCAACATGGTAAGTACTTATTACCTTCACTAGCAA
>NW_028071309.1:0-382 GCF_054177405.1 Leptonychotes weddellii
ATAATGACAGCATTATTTTTTCCTTGCCAAATTGGTCATGCTATTGTCTCTTGTAGCCTGTTAAGTAATATTTTTTTAAGAATTTTCATCTTGGGACGCCTGGGTGGCCAGTCGGTTAAGCGTCTGCCTTTGGCTCAGGTCACAATCCCGGGGTCCTGGGATTGAGTCCCGAATCAGGATCCTTGCTCAGCAGGGAGCCCGATGCGGGACTCGATCCAGGGACTGGATCCAGGGACTCCAGGATCATGACCTGAGCCGAAGGCAGTCGCTTAACCAACTGAGCCACCCAGGCGCCCAAGAATTTTCATCTTGATTTGCAACAATGTGGATGGACCTAGAGAGTATTATCCTAAGTGAAATAAGTCAGCCAGAATAAAATAAA
>NW_028071310.1:0-382 GCF_054177405.1 Leptonychotes weddellii
AAATAAATAAATTCTTAAAAAATTTTTTTTTGATTAAATTTACTCATCAATGAGAAAAAAAAGGCTGATTTCAATATATTAAGGTGACAATGATGCTTTTGAATTTGGCTTTAGCAATGATAACCTCTTTAATTTAGACAACTTCTGACTGTAAGCCTCTACTTTGATTATACATTTAATTCTTTTTTTTTTTTTTTTTTTTTAAAGATTTTATTTGACAGAGAGAGAGAGACAGCGAGAGAGGGAACACAAGCAGGGGGAGTGGGAGAGTGAGAAGTAGGCTTCCTGCAGAGTAGGGAGCCTGATGTGGGGCTCGATCCCAGGACCCTGGGATCATGACCTGAGCTGAAGGCAGACGCTTAACGACTGAGCCACCCAGGTG
>NW_028071311.1:0-382 GCF_054177405.1 Leptonychotes weddellii
GAGAATGAGCGAGCACAAGCGCATTAGCGGGGGCGGGAGGGGGCAGAGGGAGAGGGAGAAGCAGATGCCCCACAGAGCAGAGACCCCCACTCCCTTTATTTCCTTGTACAAATGCATTGGCTAGCATTTTCACAACAATGCTAAGTAATTATAATCCTTGTCTGGTTTTTAACTGGAATTCTTTTTTTTTTTTTTTTAAAGATTTTATTTATTTATTTGAGAGAGAGACAATGAGAAACAGAGAGCGTGAGAGGGAGGAGGGTCAGAGGGCGAAGCAGACTCCCTGCCGAGCAGGGAGCCCGATGCGGGACTCGATCCCGGGACTCCAGGATCATGACCTGAGCCGAAGGCAGTCGCTTAACCAACTGAGCCACCCAGGCGC
>NW_028071312.1:0-382 GCF_054177405.1 Leptonychotes weddellii
ATGATCCTCTGCCTGTTTCTCAATTTCCACATGAGTGAGATCATATGATAATTGTCTTTTTTGATTGACTTATTTCACTTAGCATAATACCCTCTAGTTCCATCCACATCATTGCAAATGGCAAGATTTCATGTTTTTGATGGCTGCATAATATTCCATCATATATATGTGCCATATCTTCTTTAGCCATTCATCTGTCAATAGACATCTAGGCTCTTTCCATAGTTTGGCTCTTGTGGACATTGCTGCTATAAACATTGGGGTTCACATGCCCCTTTGGATCACTACAGTTGTATCTTTGGGGTAAATATCCTGTAGTGCAATTGCTGGGTCATATGGTAGCTCTATTTTCAACTTTTTGAGGAACCTCCATACTGTTTTC
>NW_028071313.1:0-382 GCF_054177405.1 Leptonychotes weddellii
AAAGCAAAGGCAATGAAAGATAAAATAAATAAATGGAATAACATCAAACTCAAAGCTTTTGCACAGTAATGGAAACCATCAACAACATGAAAAGGCAATCCACTGAATGGGAGAAAATGTCTGCAAATCATATATATGATAAAGGGTTAATATCCAAAATTTATAAAGAACTCATATCATTCAACATCAAAAAACAAGCAATTCAAGGGGCGCCTGGGTGGCTCAGTCAGTTAAGCATCTATCTTCAGCTCAGCTCATGTCATGATCCCGGGGTCCTAGGATTGAGCCCCACATCGGCCTCCCTGCTCAGTGGGGAGTCTGCTTCTCCCTCTGCCCCTCCCCTCCACTTGTGTTCTCTCTCCCTCAAATCAATAAATACACT
>NW_028071314.1:0-382 GCF_054177405.1 Leptonychotes weddellii
ACCCAACTAATTATTTCCCTGTATGATTCATAGATCTATATTAGAAGGAATAGAAATTTCTGTTCATTATATTATTTGATGTTTTATTCTTTTGTTTATTAAATATTTCATGAAAGCTTATGACAAGAAAAAGAAATATCTGACTTGTTTCAGCTAATAATTAAGTGGTAAAAGAGTACCCAGAAGAAGTAAAAAAGGAAAGAAGCTTAGATAGGCTATAGATTAAACAATGAAATCTCAATTGATCAAGATTTAATTTGTCATGCTCTCTCTTCAAATTCTTTAGGTGATGCATAAAATTTGAAGTCGTTCTGTTTTTGAATTTTTTTCTTATCTATGTCAATCTTCTCAGTAATGATTACATAGCTATCTTATTTTAAGA
>NW_028071315.1:0-7784 GCF_054177405.1 Leptonychotes weddellii
ATGCAGAGAATGAGATCCACAAATCTGCATAGGAGTTTCCTTATGTCTTTGGCCAAATATAATGCTGTGCAAAGGTAGGATGAAACCCCTTGAGGCTAAGCAAAGAAAACCTACTGGAGAACTGTAAGCTAAACAACCATCAGAGAGACCTTGGTGTTAGGAGATCTTGTTGGGAGACTGGTGTTGAGAGACTTTATTGACCTGATGCATTCAGTAGGACTAAGTGAGACCTACAGAAAAGGCTACTCTGGAGCCATCATCACAAAGCTTAATGACAAGCCTTGAAAGGACCATTCTAATTCATACTAAACAGCCTACCAGAATAAAACTCAAATTCTTTTCCCCAAAATCCAGTGCCTTAGACCACTCGGCCACACTACTGCCCCAAACTCAACATTTTTAAAGGAACACACCAAAATCCATAAAATCAGCAATGTAACAGTCATAATGACAAGCATCCAAACAAAATTACTAGACAATGGTGAGAATAGGCAAATTCATTCTCTTACTAGAGCTAGTAAGTAGATTAGTGGTTGCCTAGGGCTGGGGACATGAAAGGAATGGAAAGTGACTGCTAGTGGTATGGGATTTCCTTTTGGGTGAATGAAAATGTTCTAAAATTAGATTTGGTGATGGTTGTACAAACTTTGTGAATATACTAAAATCCACTGAATTGTCACTTCACATGGGTGAACTTTTTAAAAAAAATCCTATAGACGTTGAAAAATCAAGAAAATGTGACCTACACTCAGGAGAAAAATTAGTCAGGAGAAACAGAACTTTATATGACATATATGATAGAAGTAAATGGCATTTAAAGTCTGTTTTTAAAAAAGGTATTATAAATGTTGTCAGGATTTAAGGAAAACATAAATAAGGACAGAAATGAAAACTATAAAAAAACCGTTATGGACTAAATTGTTCCCCTAACCTTCACAAATTCATATGGTGAAGCCTTAACTCCCAATATGACTATATATGGAAGTAGGGACTTTAAAGAGGTAATAAAGGTTGAATGAAGTCATAAGGGTGGGGCCCTAATCTATTATAACTACTGTTCTTCCAAGAAGAAGAGACACCAGGGAGGTGCATGAACAAGAGAAAAGGCTATGTGAGGAAGGCAGATAGAAATCTGCAAGCCATGGAGAGAGATTTCAGGAGAAATCAAACCTGTGACACCTTGATCTTGGACTTCCAGCCACCAAAACTACGAGAAAATGAAATGCCATCCAGCCCATATGTATTCTACATGGTAGCTGATGTGGAAAACAGGCAGAGGGAACTGTAGATAAAATTAAATGTCCTTATAACCTGCACCCCATTGACAAATACTTGAGATAGGCAGAGTGTTACATTCTTCCACAAAACTCCCAACTGTCTTAATGTTAATGCTTTGCTGGAGGGAAAAACAACCTTAGTTTGACAATACCAAGGTCTCCAGGAACCTGTGAGTCTTCTTTAGCATATGAAAGTCCTTTTGGAACTTCCCTTATCTTTACTTTTCCCCAACCCCAAAGTATATAATCAATAACTCCTCACAATCCCGAATCAGCAGCAGCTCTTTCTGCCCATGAGTCCTGTCCCCATGATTTAATAAAACCACCTTTTTGGACCAAAGATGTCTCAAGAATTCTTTCTTGGCTGTTGGCTCCAGACCCCCACACTACTCCAAAAATCATATCGATAGCCACAAAAGACTAACACATATGGCTAAACCACAATTTATTTACCTACTCATCAATTGATGGACAACATTTGGGTTGTTTCCACTTTTTGGTTATTATGAATAATGCTGCTATGAACATTCATTACAAGTTTTTACAGTATGTATTTTTGATCAACCATGTTGGGTGTAATTTACATAATTAAAAATTTAAGTATATAGCTGAATTTTAACAAATGTTTACAACCATTTGTTGGCATAACTATCATAGAACCACTATCTCTCATGATAGATAAGTTTTGCCTATTTTCAAACTTCAAGAAAATAGAATCATATATCATAGTGTCTTTTCTTGTCCTAAGCATAATATTTTGGAAATTTGTATATTTTGTTGTATTTATCCATGGTAAATTAAATTTTAATGCTGAGTAATATTCTATTGTATGAATATACCACATTTTGTCAATCGATCCACCTATTGATGGAAACTTAGGATGTTTCTAGTTTAAGCTATTATAAATACAGCTGCTATAAATATTCATAATATAAATATATTGTGGATATACATTTCATTTCTCTAGGGACACATGCATATTAGTTTCTTAGGACTGCCATACCAAGGTACCATAAACTGGGTGGCTTAAGACATAAAAGAATATGTCTTAAGAATTTTCTGGAGACTAGAAGTCTGCAAACAAACTATCATCAGGGTCTGAAGCCTGTAGGAGAGAATCCTTCCTTACATCTTCCTAGTTTAACAACCCTTGGCATTCCATGGTTTCCAGCCTCTAGGAGTACAATCTACCTTTGTCATCACATGACAGTCTCCCCTTATGTGTGTCTCTCTGGGTCTCTTCCCTTCTTATAAAGACACTTATGGTCTGAACATGTCCCCCTAAAATTTATATGTTGAAACCTAACCCCAAAGGTATCAAGAGGTAGGGCCTTTATAATGTGCTGAGGTCATGAGGGTGGAGGCCTTGTGAATGGGATTAGTGCCTTACAAAAGAGACTCCAGAGAGATCCCTAGCCTCTTCCATCATGTGAAGATACAACAAGAAGGCACCAGCTACGAAACAGGAAGAGGGCCCTCACCAGAAGGCAACCATGCTGATGCCTTGATCTTGGACTTCCCAGCCTCCAGAACTATGAAAAATAAATTCCTGTGTTTATAAGCTACCGGGTCTCTGTGATATTTTTTTATAGCAGCCTGAAAGAACTAAGACAATACTAAGTCATATTGGATTAAGGGCCCACCCTACTCCAATCTTATCTTTCTTATTTACGAATGTCTTTTTATTTCACCTTTAATTCTGAAAGATATTTTTGCTGGATAGAGAATTGTAGGTTGGTAGTTTTTTTCCCTTTGTTTTTGTTTTAATTGTTTTCAAAGATATCCAATTTCCCCTGCTTGTATTGTTTCTGATGAGAAATCAGCAGTGATGTTTATTTTTATTTCTCTGTATTTAATGCATCTTTTTTTTTTTCCTTTGGTGCTTTTAAGATGTTCTCTTCATCACTATCTTTCAACCATTTGATTTTGATGTGCTTTGGTATGGTTTTCTTTTTTTTCCAGCTTTATTGACAAATAAAATTATAAGATATTTAAAGTGCACAGTGTGATGATTTGATATATGCACACATTGTAAAAGGATTCCACCCATGTAGTTAATTATCACATACATCACCTTACATATTTATCTTTTTCCAGTGAAAACATTTAATTTCTACTCTCTTAGCAAATTTCAATTATGCAACACAGTGTTATCAAATACTGTCACCTTTGGTATGTTTTTATATATATATACACATACATACATACATTGCTTGGGCTTCTTTTAACTTCATGGAATTATATGTGTCATATGTCATATTTGGAAACATTTCTTTCATCAAATTTTTTTTTCTACCTCCCTCCCTCTCCTTCCAGAACTCTAATATATACATATGTAAGAATTCTTGATATTGTCTCATAGTTTACTGAGGCTCTGTTATTTTTCAGCCTTACTTCTCTGTGCTTCAGTTTAAAGAGTTTTTATTGCCCTGTCTTCAGATTCATTGATCTTTTTGTTACAGGATTTCTTTTCCTTTAGTGCCCACTGTTCTTGGTCACGCTGCTTTGAAAAATGAAAAGGTAGACCAGACAAAGTGGTAGGCAGCAAAGCAAGGTTTATTGAGTGATAGTAAAGCAAAGTTTGTTGAGTGATAATACAAAGCTCCCGAGGAGGATGGGGACCCGAGAGGGTTGCCACCGTCGTTTCTAAGTCTAGGGGTTTTTATGGGCTTGTTGGTGGGCTGTTTCAATCTGATTAACCCTTCATGAGCCTGTCATCCAATCAGATTTTTGTCATTCACCTATCATGTGGGAAAGGGTAGAGGGCTCTTTCCAGGGTGGTGTAAAATCTTTTTAAGGGTGGTTTCCTCTTAGGGCATGTGCCCCTTGTCCCTGCCTGCTTTTCTTCCAACTATCCTTCATCATTTTCTTTCTCATCTCTAGCTCATAATTCATCCAGTCCATTTTTAATTTCAGATGTTGCATATTTCAGTGCTAGAATTTCCATTTGTTCTTGTATTAGCCTACAAGGGCTGCCATAATAGAATACCAGAGACCAGATGGCTTAAAAACCACAAATAGTATTTGTCATATTTCTGGAGGCTGGAAGTCCAATATCAAAGTGTACATAGGTTTGGTTTCTCCCAAGACCTCAGTCCTTGGCTTGCAGATGGCTGCCTTCTCACTGTGTCTTCATCTGGCCTTTTCTCTTATGCATGCACATCCCTGGTATCTCCTTTTCTAATAAGGACGCTAGTCATATTGGATTAGGCCTCTACCCTTATGACCTCACATAACCTTAATTACCTTTTTAAAGTCCCTATTTCCGGGGCACCTAGGTGGCTCAGTCAGTTAAGCATCTGCCTTTAGCTTGGGTTGTGATCCCAGAGTCCTGGGATCAAGCCCCATGTTGGGCTCCCTGCTCAGTGGGGAGTCTGCTTCTTTCTCTCCCTCTGCCTCTCCTCCTTGCTCTTGCTCTCTCTATCTCTCTCAAATAAATAAATTTTTTTTTAAATAAAAAAATAAAAAATAAATAAAGTCCCTATTTCAAAATGCAGTCACACTGGGTCTCAACATATGAATTTTGGGGGATACAATTCAGTCCATTGCACCACATAATGAGATATTATTCAGCAATAAAAAAGAATGAAATATAGATACATGCTATAATATGGATGAATCTTGGAAATATTATGCTAAGTAAAAGAAGCAGTCACAAAAAACTGTATATTGTGTGATTCCACTTATATGAAATGTCCAGAACAAGAAAATCTATAGAGACAAAAAGTAGATAAATGGTTGCTAATCCTTGGGCAGGGGGTGGAGGGATTAGGAGGGAATGGGGAGTGACAGCTGATGGGTACAAGATTTCTTTTTGTAGTGATGTCAATGTTCAACATTGATTGTGGTGATGATTGCACAACTCTGGGAATATGCTTAAAACTCTTGAGTTGCACATTTAAAATGGGTCATTTATATGATATACAAATTATATCTCAATAAAGCTGTTAAAATACATACTGTATGATTCCATTTACAAAAAGGTAAAAAAATAGGCAAGACTAACATATAATGAGACAGAGTAGTTGATGAGGCAGCAGAAGGCCAGCTGAGGACAAAGCATAAGCTGACACCCTGCAAACTGCCCCCCACCCTCCACTCCTGGGTGGGAAATGTGTGACATTCCTCCAGGAAGCTCCTAACTATCTGAATTTTTTTTTTTTAAGATTTTATTTATTTATTTGACAGAGAGAGAGAACACAAGTAGGCAGAGTGGCAGGCAGAGAGAGAGGGAGAAGCAGGCTCCCCGCTGAGCAGGGAGCCTGATGTGGGGCTTGATCCCAGGACCCTGGGATCATGACCTGAGCTGAAGGCAGACGCTTAACCCACTGAGCCACCCAGGCGCCCCTCCCAACTATCTTAATGTTAATGCCTTACAAGAGGGGAAAACCTTAACTTGACAATGGCAAGGCCTCCAGTCTCTTGTAGGTCCTCTTTAGCATATGAAAGTTCTTTTGAAAATCTCCCTTTTCCCTTACCACCCCCCAACTCCAAGTCACCCCCACAACCCCGGTGCAGCAGCTCTTTCCTGTCCTTTAATAAAACCACCATTTTGCACCAAAGACATCTCGAGAATTCTTTCTTGGCTGTCGGCTCCGGACCTCAGCCCACCAAACCTCACCGACTTTACAAAACTACGTAAGTAGTTACCTTTTGGGAAGAGAGGGAGAGCAATCATTGGGAGGGCCCCTGAGGTCCAGGCCAATTCTGGCATGTTGGCAATATTTTATTTCTTGATATGGGCTAAAGTTACATGAGGGTGTTCACTTTGTGATAAGTCTGAAAGGAAAAGCACCATTTCCTCTCTATACTCAATACTTCTGACACCAAATGTATGGGATTTTCCACACCAAGAAATTCTCCAGTTCTTGGAAGACACTGGCAAGGTGTCCTACAATTTAATGCAATTCTAAAACTAACTCCCAAGATTTAGCGTAGACCCTGCAAGTTAGTCCCACAAGACTGTCCCCACTTCAGAAACCAATCAGAAGTCCCAAGTTGTCACAAGCACTTCTGACTGACTATAAATCAGAAGTTCCCATTATCCTCTCCTCAAACTGATAATTTGTTAGAATGGTTCACAGAACCCAGGGAAACAGTTTAGTCATTATTACTGATTTATTACAAAAGATATATTAGGGGTACCTGGGTGGCTCAGTCGTTGGGCATCTGCCTTCGGCTCAGGTCGTGATCCCAGGGTCCTGGGAGCAAGCCCCACATCGGGCTCCCTGCTCAGCGGGAAGCCTGCTTCTCCCTCTCCCACTACCCCTGCTTGTGTTCCCTCTCTCTCTGTCAAATAAATAAATAAAGTCTTTAAAAAAATAAAAATAAATAAAAAATCAAATTCACTAGTTAAAAAATAGTTTGGAAAGAATATGACAGGGGACCGGGAGGGTCTGGAAGATGAGCCTAGCAGACAAGATCAGGAAATAACAAAAGTTTGGACAGATAAAAGGCAATCAGGCAATCAAGGATGGAGTGATCAGCAGGTATTGCTTAGGTCTACACAGACAAAAGGCAGTCAGTGGGGGGTACCTGGGTGGCTCAGTCAGTTAAGCGTCTGCCTTCAGCTCAGGTAATGACCTGAGACCCCAGAGCAGAACTTTTTACTCTTTGCCCTGCTTTAAACATTCTTCTGGGGACAGGGTTCCACAATGCCTTATTCTGAGTGAGCAGAAGACAGAGATACCAGCTTAAATCAGAGTCTCCACCATTCTCTCCTTCCTTCTCTGTTTTATTTCCTTGTCAAGGTTCTGGCCACTGACCTACCCATAAGAAAACGAATGAAGGGCTTCAGAAGAAACCTCAGCAAAGAGGAACTTGATATATAAAGTATCCTTCACTGAACTGTTAATGCCTTAAGAACAGAAGCCCAAGGGGTGCCTGGGTGGTTCAGTCAGTTAAGCATCCACCTTTGGCTCAGGTCAAGATCCCAGGGTCATGGGATCAAATCCCACATCGGGCTCCCTGCTCAGTGGGGAGTCCGCTTCTCCCTCTGCCTGCAGCTCCTCTTGCTTGTGTTCTTTCTCTCTCTCTCTCTGTCAAATAAATAAAATTTTAAAAAACAAAAGTACAGAAGCCCAAATAAAAAAGGCGTAATCAATAAGGCAAAGTTACTCCTTACAATAAGCACACTAGCAATGGAATTATTCTAGGGGAGGTTAATTTGGGACAGGTTTCTGGTTTTGGGGTTTTTTTTCTTACCCTTTTAGCAGCCTCTCCCTATTTCCCCCACTCCCCACTGATGAGGGAGTAAAAGGCTAGCTGAAGACAAAGTATAAGCTGACACCCGGCAGCCTACCCCCACCCCCCACTCCTGGGTGGGACGTGTGTGACATTCTTCCAGGAATCTCCCAACTATCTTTTTTTTTTTTAAAGATTTTATTTATTTATTTGAGAGAGAGAGAGAGTGAGCACGAGAGCAGGGAGCGGGAGAGGGAGAAGCAGACTCCTCACTGAGCAGGGAGCCCGATGCGGGACTCGATCCCGGGACTCCAGGATCATGAC
>NW_028071316.1:0-382 GCF_054177405.1 Leptonychotes weddellii
AAATAAATAAAATCTTTAAAAAAAAAAAAAAAAACCTTTTCCCAAGGGAAACCTACATTCATCTACTAGGATGTTTCTGCATTTTCATTCTTGAGCTTTGGAGAGGTATAGGAAGATAGAACATTTTGCCCCCAAGGAAGAAAACCAAATAGAGCCTGAAATGGCCTCCTGTTAGTATCTTGCTTTACCAAGGCCCACAGAGAAGGGGACTCTGGTAACTTGTTTTCATTTGGTGAGATCAAACCTTACACTGCCCACTAGGCGTGGTTCAAAACAAACCTGAGTGTTACCTTTTCAAAAAAAAAAAAACTTCAAGGGATGCCTGGGTAGCTCAGTCGGTTGAGTGTCTGCCTTCGGCCCAGGTCATGATCCCAGGGTCCTG
>NW_028071317.1:0-382 GCF_054177405.1 Leptonychotes weddellii
AAATGCCTGGAAGTTGTAATCCTGGTGCAGCAATCTGTTTTCACCTGACTAACTTATTACACTTCAAGATCCCTCATTATTCCATAACAATTTCATCGCTAATGAAAATGAAATTACAATGCAACATAGCTTCATGAAGTTACTAGATGATTTCCCAATTTTTACACTCTGTAGGTTAATCACGAATGTTGTTCTCATTTCAGAAAGTCTCTAATGCCAATCTTACTATTCATGTCACGGTTAGCATTAACATGCAGAACTTTCATTTAGAGACACACAACTAATGACACTCTAGTCTTGACAAAATAGTTTGATGTCCCAAACAGACTGACAACAGTTAGAACTGTTTCAACATTTCAGATTGAACATTCACAAAATATAG
>NW_028071318.1:0-382 GCF_054177405.1 Leptonychotes weddellii
ATAGCTAACTATCATGAGCGGCTTTCCTGGGGATCCATTCTGGGACCAGTGAAAGCTATCTAGAAAGAGAGCATAAGGAAATGTCCAGAACCCGAGCTGCCCCGCTGTCCAAACCCCCCAACAGAAAGGCCAGGATATTCACACACGTACTTGCCATGAGTGAGGTGTGCAACCTTAAACAAGGCACTTCTCGAGCCCTTGGCCCTAACTCACCCCGTAATCAGAGCTGCCATTTACTGGGCCCTAACGTGTGCTCTGACTACAGCGGAACCCCGTAACTGTTTTGGAATGAATGTCTGTGGGGGAGACCAGGATGGGGCCGGTCCAGTGTGGAACCTAGGACGCCCGTGTCCCTGCCAGTGTAAGTACGGATCCTGCAGAC
>NW_028071319.1:0-382 GCF_054177405.1 Leptonychotes weddellii
AAATGGTTTCACTTTTTTGACCAGTTCATGTCATGATTTTGTGTCTCTTCAGAATTAGTGTTGAAAATTTTATGCCGAGTCTGCTTATTGTCCTGAATTTTAAAGAAAATTTATCAATATTTGACTTTAATGATTTGTAAACCAATTTTCAGTTTTCAGCTTAAGAGCTAAACATTTCTTAGGATATGTTTTTTTTTTTTTAAAGATTTTATTTATTTATTTGACAGAGAAAGACACAGCGAGAGAGGGAACACAAATGGGGAGTGGGAGAGGGAGAAGCAGACTCCCTGCCGAGCAGGGAGCCCGATGCGGGACTCGATCCTGGGACTCCAGGATCATGACCTGAGCCGAAGGCAGTCGCTTAACCAACTGAGCCACCCAG
>NW_028071320.1:0-382 GCF_054177405.1 Leptonychotes weddellii
CACAGAGGAGGTGTCATCTGAGGGGCCCTGAAGACGGCATCTTGCTGTAGGAGGGTGGGGGGAGGGGCAGGGCAGGGAGGATGCCCCCACCAGGAGCGGTGCGTGGCAGGGGGGCGTGGGGTCGAGGGCCCTGTTCTGGAGCCTTCCCTCAGTCTGCCCCGTCTTCCCCAGTCCACACACGGTGTGCGGAGGACAATGGCGGCTGCTCCCACCTGTGTCTGCTGTCCCCGAGGGAGCCTTTCTACACGTGCGCCTGCCCCACCGGCGTGCAGCTTCACGACAACGGCAAGACGTGCAAGGCAGGTGAGACGGGGGGGCGCCGGCTGGGGGCCGGCCTGGCGGGGGTGCGGGGGCGGCCACCCGGTCAGCGCCTCGTCCTGTC
>NW_028071321.1:0-382 GCF_054177405.1 Leptonychotes weddellii
CTTGGTGCGTCCCTCCTTCTAGCTGCTAAAGCCCACACTCCCTCCCTTCTGCCTCCCCCCACCCTCTCCCCTTTCCCTTTGAAGTCAGAGTAAATATTTACAGTGTTTTCACCTCGCCTGGATACTGTCTCCCCTCAAGGTTGCTGGCTCTGTCTCTTTCACCTTGGGCTGCTTGCAAGAGGCAAAAAAAAAAAAAAAAGAATACAAGAATACTGCCTGTTTCCAGCACTGAGTCTGTCGCTGCAAAGCAAGGAAGGCAGGTACAGGAGACTTCGTGGCGGTGGAGACATGGGACAGGGAGGAGGTCAGGGAAGCTGGTAGTTCTCAGCCCAGACCACGCACTCAGGAGCTAGACAGCCCTGAAGGAAAAGGTTCCCCCGGC
>NW_028071322.1:0-382 GCF_054177405.1 Leptonychotes weddellii
ATCTAACCAACCATTTACTTTGCTCCTTTATCTTATTCATTGCTTGTCTCCCCCACTGGGAGAGCCACCTCACAGAGGGGAGGGCAGGAAGTTTATCTCTTTGTTCATTGCTTTTTCCTTAGTTCCTAAAGGATACTCTGGTATATGGGAGAGGTTCAGTATATTTGGTAAATGAATAAAGGCCTTTTTTTTTTTTTTTTAAAGATTTTATTTATTTATTTGAGACAGAGAGAATGAGAGAGACAGAGAGCACATGACAGGGGGAAGGGTCAGAGGGAGAAGCAGGCTCCCCGCCGAGCAGGGAGCCCGATGCGGGACTCGATCCCGGGACTCCAGGATCATGACCTGAGCCGAAGGCAGTCGCTTAACCAACTGAGCCACC
>NW_028071323.1:0-382 GCF_054177405.1 Leptonychotes weddellii
GATCACCGGCCTCTGCGGCTTCTTCCTGCCCAGCGTCTGTCCCTCCTTCTTCTGTCAACAAAACCCATTTTGTCCTCTGTCTCTTGCCTGGGGTAGAAGGGCACATGGCCCTGGTAGCCAGCCACCCAGGCCAGGAATGACCTTGGCCTACAATGGTTTGAGATGAGCATGGGATCCAGGCCTGGCCACTCAGTGCAATCCATCCCTCTAGCCTTTGAAACAGATTCATGGTAGACATGTTACCCAGACTCAGCTCTTGGAACATTTATTAACATTTATTATCGCAATATGTCTTTCTGCTCAGTTCAAGTAAAGCATAGGAAATATGTATGAAGCGGCTGGGGCCTCCTTGTAAAAGGAACCCACACGGAGAGAGTAGAGC
>NW_028071324.1:0-382 GCF_054177405.1 Leptonychotes weddellii
GCTGCCTGTTAAATAGGTCTATTACTCATAAATACTGACTTTTATTCTTACATTTCAGAGCTGTCCTCCTTGATTGTTTATACTACCCTGTGAAAGCCATGTGATCTACACATCACTTTATTTTGTTTTTTGAAGGGAAATTATGATGTTAGACGGTAGGTCTGATTACAAAATCTTTCTCACTAATGATGATTACACTGTGGGTCAAAGGAAAACCTGAAAGGAAAAAAGCTTATTATTTTTTTAAGATTTATTTATTTGTTTATTTATTTATTTATTTAGAGCATGTGAGTTGGGGAGGGGCAGAGGGAGAGGAAGAGAGAGAATCTCCAGCAAACGCCCTGTTCAGTGGGGAGCCCGACACCGAGCTCCATCTCACAAC
>NW_028071325.1:0-382 GCF_054177405.1 Leptonychotes weddellii
AGCTGGAAAGGGTTTTCCAAGCCACTCATCACAATCTGCCCTAAATTTTATATACATATGTATGTATGTTCTTGTTTCCTTTGTAACTGCAAGCTCCTTCAAGACACTGTGGACAGGGTCTGATTCACTTTAGTGAGCACCACAGCAACTAGTTCAGTGTCTTGCATTTGATTGTTTCTTATAAATAATTGCTAAATCTATAAATAAAGAGACAAAGCAACATCTCATTGAGTCTGAAATAATTCTGCAGATTTCCTCCCCATATCCGTGATGAAATCTCACAGCTCTGAATGTTTTGCTTCTATACTCACGCTCTCTGCCCTCCACCTTTGGCCAAGATATGTGACCCATCTGCTTGGAGATTAGACCCCTCAACTGTGTA
>NW_028071326.1:0-7784 GCF_054177405.1 Leptonychotes weddellii
TGATGGCTGCATAATATTCCATTGTATATATATACCACATCTTCTTTATCCATTCATCTGTTGATGGACATCTAAGCTCTTACCATAGTTTGGCTATTGTGGACATTGCTGCTATAAACATTGGGGTGCATGTGCCCCTTCGGATCACTACATTTGTATCTTTGGGGTAAATACCCAGTAGTGAACTTGCTGGGCCATAGGGTAGCTCTATTTTCAACCTTTTGAGGAACCTCCATACTGTTTTCTAGAGTGGCTGCACCAGCTTGCATTCCCACCAACAATGTAGGAGGGTTCCCCTTTCTCCACATCGTCGCCAACAGTAAGCATTCTTATTCTTACCAATTCCCCTAGGTATAGGCATATCCTATGCCCTTTATCTCTCATACAAATAAATCCAAGTTCTCAGCATTTCCTTTATCAAATCCATACTTATGACTTCAATATTTTTATTTTACTCGAACTTTACATTCATTTTTCCAAGTATCTCATTGTTATTAAAGCAAACTATTATTTTGCCGTTTCTCCTTGTTCCCTGCCTCTTTGGCTCTCTACTCCCTTCAATTAATTAACTAATTAATTAATTAACTAACTTATTTATTTTTGAGTATCATTGACATACAATATTGCATTAATTTCAGGTGTACAACATAGTGATTCAACCAGTTTATATGCTATGGTAGCTACCATCTGTCAGCACACAACACACAACACCTTTTACCTTTCATCCCTGTGACTTATTCATTCCACAACTGGAAGCCTGTATCTTCCACTCCTCTTCACCCATTTTGCCCAATGCCTCCCACCCCTGGCAAACTTCAGTTTGTTCTCTGTATTAATAGGTCTGATTCTGCTTTTTGTTTGTTTATTCATTTGTTTTGTTTTTCAGATATCACATGTAAGTGCAATCATATGATATTTGTCTTTCTCTGACTTCTTTCACTTAGTATGATACCCTCCAGGTCCATACATGTTGTTACAAATGGCAAGATCTCATCCTTTTTTTATGTCTGAGTAATATTCCACTGTATATATATCACATTTTCTTTATTCATCTATGGATGGACACTTAGGCTGCTTCCATATCTTGGTTATTGTAAATAATGCTGCCATAAACATAGGGGTTCATATATCTTTTCAAGTTAGTGTTTTTGTTTTCTTTGGGTGCATATTCAATAGTGGAATTATTGGATCATATGGTAATTCTATTTTTAACTTTTTGAGGAGTCTCCCTACTGTTTTCCACAGTGGCTGCACCAATTCACATTCCCACCAAGAGTGCATGAGGATTCCTTTTTCTCCACGTTCTCTCCAACACTTGTTGTTTCTTGTCTTTTTGATTCTAGCCATTCTGACAGGTGTAAGGAGATATCTCATTGAAATTTTGATTTGTATTCAAAGAAATTACTGTCTATGTTCTCATCTAAGAGTTCTATGATTTTAGGTCTTACATTTAGGTCTTTAATCCATGTTGAGTTTATTTTTGTGCATGGTATAAGAAAGTGGTCCAGTTTTATTCTTTTGCATGTAGCTGTCCAGTTTTCCCAGCAGCATTAATGAAGAGACTGTCTAGCCCCCTTTGTATATCCTTGCCTCCTTTGTCATCGATAAATTGACCATATAAGCATAGGTTTATTTCTGGGCTCTCTAGTCTGTTCTGTTGATCTATGTGTCTATTTTTGTGCCAGTACCTTACTATTTTGATTTTTACAGCTTTGTAGTATATCTTGAAATCTGGAATTATGATACCTCCAGGTTTGTTCTTCTTTCTCAAGATTGCTTTGGCTATTCAAGGTCTTCTGTAGTTCTATACAAATTTTAGCATTATTTGTTCTAGATCTGTGAAAAGTGCTGTTGGTATTTTGATAGGAATTTCAATGAATCTATAGATTGCTTTAGGTAGTATGGACATTTTAACAATATTAATTCTTCTAATCCATGAGCATGGAATAACTTTCCTCCCTTAAACATTTGACGTAATATTATTTTTATATTTCCCATTGCTATTCATGGCCCAGCAACAATATGAGATTTTGGGTGTTTTTTTTTTGAATATCTCACTTCAGCAACAAGTCAGCTACTCAGCCAAGTTAATTCTGTCATCACAAAGTCCTTCCTTTCCATTATCATAGACAATATTCTAGCCCAAGTTGCTATCAAATCATTTCTAAGATATTGTAGTTTTTTACTATTTGATCTGTTCTTCCTCATTTGGTCCATTTGCATAGTTTTGGCAGAAAATAATTCAGCTTTGATTTGCCCCCTCTGTCCTCAGCTGTAAGAACTTAAGAGTGCTTTTACATTGCCCACTGAAATAATGCCAAATAGTTTTTTAAGATTGCAAACAAAACCATTTGACCCTAATTATATCTATTAACTTGACTTCACAGTACTCCCAATAAGTTTTCCACTCCAATGGAGCTAGTCTTCTTACTGTCAACACTCCTCCCATACACCAGGCTCATGGGGCCTCTGAGTCTTCACTTACATCATTTCCCCAACTAAAAGTGTATTCAAGACTGTAGCATATTCATGGCTCTTTGCAGTTTCCAGAGCACTTCTGCAGGCATTATTTCATTTGATCCTTCCTATAATTATAAGACATAGGTAGGTATTACTATTGTTCCCATTTCTCAGATGAGAAACCTGAGGTTCAAAAAGGTTAACTGGCTTTCAAAGATCTCAATTGACCCAAAGTCTTGTGATTTCAAAAAAAATGATGTTTATTATTCCAGAACACTACTTAGAATGCTTTCCACAGCTCATCTTTCCATTTATTATTCAAGCCCAACTAAATTTTCTCTCTTAAAATTTCTTATGGCTACAAAAGCCTGCCAAGAACTCATCTCATGTTAGATGACTATACCATAGATGACTTATAAATATATTTATTTTTTATCTCTTAATATTCCTTCCTTCTCTGTTAGACCACGAGTCTCAAGTGCTAGGGGTGGGGAGAGTCTTTTTATTTCTTTATTTTTTTCTTCTGAGTGCCTCTTGTGGTGCTTTGATGCTCAAATTATTTTTGCTGAATGAATGATTTCTGCTCTGTCTTTGTAGGTCAGAGTTTTCTATGCCTACTACATATGAAGCATGGGTTCACCCTTGTCTTTAATTATTATTATTAATTACTATTTAAATAAAAAAATATTGTCCGTGTTTAAAACAGGCGTATTTAAAAAGACAGCTTTTGTTTTCCCCAGAACAATTCAGTGGTAGAATTAATTCAAGAATTTAGACAGTTGATTCAACAAAGCCTAGTGTTTTTGCCCCTTGTCTAAAGCTTTTAATTTTAATATGGAAAATACAACTTGGCTTTTCAATCTCATTTCAGTTCTTAGTTATTAAATCTTTTCTGAGAACAAGGTGTGGTTTATCAGTTTTCTCTGAAAATGGAGGCGATGTGGATTAGCTAAGTAAAAGTGTTATTCCACTGTGATTAACCCCACAATTGACAAACAAACTCCAATTGGCTATGTTATGTGACCTTAAATGATCTTTCTGAGCTGTCACGGTACTTTTACATAGCTAAACTATCTTTACTTGGCTTGGACCTATTTATATGACACAATTATACATAACAAGCCAAGAACAGACGGTATCAAATACATATGAACTAACATTTCTTAGTCTTTTTGCATTCAGCCAATCTTAAGAAACACACCAAATTGGAAATTCATTTTCATATATCAAAATTGCATTATAAATATTATATAAATATATTTTAAATGAAGTAGGTCCACATTAAATTATCCACCTTTAAAATACTTACCTGTAATAATCACTGACTTGTAGATTTGTCCAACTATTCTGCCTCAATTATATTTCCTAGATTCTTATTCAATGCATAGATGACACATACTCAGATTTAAAAAAATATATACATAATCACTTTGAATGGAGTGGAGAGGTCATATATACTGGTAAGAAATGGAACCAGCTCTGAGCCATGCCTCCTCTAAGAGATGTTTCCAAAATTGTCTCATCCCCAGATTGTAAATCAGGTGGTTGGTCTCACTTGCAGAAATTCTAATTAGTATGTGGGGGATGCCATTTAGGCATTTATATTTTTTACAATATTCTGCAGATGATTCTTTTAATTAGTCAAGGTTTTGAATTACAGTTTTAGAGATTTGCCACCACTTTTACTCAGGATTATTGTTTTCATACAAGACTTTTGCAGGTTGTTTGCCTCTTGCATGGACATGTCTCGCTTCAAATGTGCTAAGCATGGGAAACTCTGACCAAAAAAACAGAACAGAATCTATCCATTTAACAAAAGTTGTTTGAATTAAAAACACTGTTGTAGGCCCTCAGAATCCAAAAAAGATGCTATTCTAGCCCTTTGCCTGACTCCATAGTCTTTATGGAAACGAGCAGTCTATTGAGATTAAAAACATTTTTTAAAAATATTTATTTATTTATATTAGAGATGAGGGATAGGGGCAGTGGGAGAGGGAAAGAAAGAATCTCAAGCAGACTTCCCACTGAGTGTGGAGCCCAATACAGGGCTCTGTCTCAAGACCCTGAGATCATGACAGAAGTCAAAATCAAGAGTCAGATGCTTAACTGACTGAGCCACCCAGGCACCCTGAGATTAAACACACTTTAATTATTAATAGTAGTGAAGTTATAATTCTTTATTTAAACATGGATTTTTGAGCATATACTTAAAAAATGGCTGTATTAGATTTATCAAAGAAAGCCACTATAGGTAAAAAGTAGCTCCTGCTGCTAAAAGCGTACCATAATAATAATAAACATCTGCATAGGACATAGGAGGATAAGGAAAGAATACAGAAGAGTATAATTAAAGGCTAACTCTAATAAGAATGACACAGGATTTTAAGAAAGGAAAGTTCACAGCCAAATTAAATGTTCAAGAAAGACTGCATGAGGAAAATGACATTTAGGGTAGCAATGAATGATAAGTAGAAATTTGTCAGATAGAGATGAAAAAGGACAGTGCTCCATCAACAGAAAGAAAGAGCTTAAGCAAATATTCGGAGACTGGAAGACATAGGGCATATTTGGGAAACATTACATAGTTTAGCTTTGTTCAAGGTTATGGCACAGGAATAACATGGAATGAGTGGGAGATCAATGAACTAAGTACCCAAGTGTTGAACAGGCACTGAAATCACCTAACATAATATAGAGTTAGTGGTAAAGAGAAAGATGATAAAGTACTCACTAAATGAGAGGGAGTGACCTGGAAGATGATAGACATTTGCAACAAGGAGGGATTATCACATATCAGAGTCTGATAGCATGTACTTGGAAGCAGCTATAATTCTGGGGAGGTTGAAAGAAGCAATAAAGAGCAGAGAGAATATCTAACTCCTCCCTCTGAGTGGAACAAAAAGCCATCAATTGAGAGGCATGTAACATAAGCTGGACCTTATGATGAAGAGAGTTAATAGAGAAGAGGTTGAGAATATTGGATTTATTGATGGTGACAAACCATGAGTTTCAGAGGGCACAGTACAAGAGTTGAGTGTTGACAAGATGTGGAAGCTTGAGTTAGACTTGGGGATATACATATCCAAATTAGAATAGAAATCCATCTGATGCACAGGGAGGCTGGCCTGCCTGTAGTGACTGAAATAAACCAGAATGTAAGGCATGGTGTGATTCAACTTAGTCATCTCATAGGGAACATAATCATTTCTGCTACTTATTTAACACTCAAAAGAATCCTATAAGGTACATATTTTTTAGTATAAATTTATACATAAAGAAAGCTAGAAACCAAGGAGTTACTTGTATAAGGTTCTATACCAGAGGAGTCTTATTTGAACTTGGGGTTTCTGACTCAGAAATTTTTTCTTTCTTTCTCTCTTCCCCTTATCCTTTCTCCTTCCTCAAACCATGATCCTTCCAGAACAGGCCAAGAAAGTACAATTATAAGAGGGTGGAATAGAAATGAGATGATGCAGTCTCTTAAAAAACAAGGGAGATTGTTTCAGGAAGAAGTTAATCAGTAGAGTAAAATGTTTTAGTCAAATCAAGAATGATGAAGATGAAGGCTAGACCTTTGAAGATGACTAAGACATAAGTATTCCAGTAGATTAGATTGGATATGGCATGATTGTATAACCCTTATAGTTCTCAGAGTCCTCTCTATATAATTTCCTCTTATGTTGACTATAGACTTGTGAAAAAGATATTTCTCTATCTTGCATAAAGAGACTCAGATTAATAGAGTAACTATAGCTAGAAAGTGGTGGAGGAAAGATTCCAAACATAAGTCTTCTGAGTTGAAGTCCTCTTCCCTTTCCAAAATCCCTGAAAATAAAAACAAATAAAGAAAAATCCTTCAAGTTTCCAGTTATACTAGCTGATCTAATGCCTACAGAACTACGTGTAATATATTTTTACTGGTGGCTTAGTATTGTTATTCTCAAAGATAAAATTGCCAAAGAAGTTTGCAAATTTTGCTTAGAAAGATACCCCTCTGTCATGCTGTCCAATAGAAGGGAGTGCGAAGATCAAGGGAGGAGTTACATACATGTTCTTTTTAATACTTTAGAAACATCAATGATTAACAACATGGAGACATGCAGCTATTTTATGAAATCTTTTAACTAGACTGTATCTAGCAAGGTAGCCCTAGTGACATTGTATAAGCTTTACATTCAAAAGTCTTTTCCAAAGCTTGTATTTCATACTTTGACTATATACATTTATTCTCATTATTCATGGTAGTTATGTTGTATAAAGTCATGGCAAACACTGAATTAGCAAATACTGAACATTGCTCCTAAGGGAAATACAGTGTTATGTTCCTCTGGTCACAATAGTTTTGACAACTGATCAATATATAACCTTGTTTTATTCATTCTGCTTAAAGACATCTTAATTAATATATATTCTTGGTTTTAACATTGAACTCACGGTCAACAGCACTCTCATGATAACTCATGCCTGAACAAAGCTTAACCCATGCACACATTTTCTCCATTAATGTACATCACAGTCTCTTGCACTAAGGAAGACTAAACAGCACATCAATACTGCACTTGGTGATTATTTGAAAGGGCAAAATCCTCTCTCATATTTAGGTCTTTAATCCATTTTGAATTTAGTTTGGTGGTTGCCAGAGGGCAGATGGGTGGGAGGTTGGGTTAGATGGATGATGGGGATTAAGGAGGCACTTGTGGTGAGCACGGGATGTTGTATGGAAGTACTGAATCACTAAATTGTATACCTGAAACTAATATTACACTGTATGTTAACTAAGTGGAATTTAAGTAAAAACTTAAGTAAAATAAAATAAAATGGCAAAATCACCAACCGAATGCACAAAAATTAAAAAGGTATTAAGTAGACTGTGAAAAAGTACTTGCTTACAGTATGAGAGCTAAAATGAGAAGACTGGGCATCTCCTTGTTTAACCTCAGCTGGGAGATGTGCCAGCTAGAGACTCAAATTCTTCATTGTTCTGTACATGTCTATGAATGACAGGGGAAGCAGTGCAGATATTGATTTGGGGAATATAAATAAATTTTAGTGAGTAGGCAAATTTGCAAATACAGAATCTGTGAATAATGATTTTGGACTGTATTAGAAGATTAAAAGTCTTATATTAACCAAATCAATCTATAGATTCAATACAATCAAAATTCTAATGGCATTTTTCATAGAAGTAGAAAAAACTATTCTAAAACTCATATGGGATCACAAAGATTCCAGATAGCCAAAGCAATCTTGAAAAAGAACAACAAAGCTGGAGGCATCACTTCCTGATTTCAAATTATATTACAAAGTTATAGTAACCAAGGGGC
>NW_028071327.1:0-382 GCF_054177405.1 Leptonychotes weddellii
AAGAGAGGGAGGGGCAGTGGGGAAGGAAGAGAGACAAGCAGACTCTGTGCTGAGTGCGGAGCCTGACGCAGGGCTGATCTCATGACCCTGAGATCATGACCTGAGCAGAAACCAAGAAGTGGAGGCTTAACCAGCTGCGCCACCCAGGTGCCCCAACAGTGGTACACTTTAAACTTAGAAAATGTTGGGGCGCCTGGATGGCTCAGTCGTTAAGCGTCTGCCTTCGGCTCAGGTCATGATCCCAGGGTCATGGGATCGAGCCCCGCATGGGGCTCCCTGCTCAGCGGGAAGCCTGCTTCTCCCTCTCCCACTCCTCCTGCTTGTGTTTCCTCTCTCGCTGTCTCTCTATCTGTCAGATAAATAAATAAAATCTTTAAAAAAA
>NW_028071328.1:0-382 GCF_054177405.1 Leptonychotes weddellii
GGGTGCCCCTCTTAGGCTTACCTTATATGTATTCTACCACAACTCTGGAACCAACCATTTCTCTGAAGAATCCTGGTTCCTATTACTGGGGGAATGGCTTTCGAGACCAAAATCTAGATGCTTTGTTGCCATGAGGGGTCTTTGCTTTTAAGCCCTTTCAGCAGACAGAACTAGAAAATACATTTTACACACAAAACACATGCATATACACACACAGATACATATATATGCACGCATACATACACATTCACGTGTGTATATTTTAGAAATCTTACACCGAAACTTCCAAATCCAGTTAGTCCTTTATGATCTTCCATGTGCTCATCTTTAAAGTAATATTCATATCTTCAATTAAGTATAGTTCTGGTCACTGTGGGAGAAC
>NW_028071329.1:0-382 GCF_054177405.1 Leptonychotes weddellii
AAAAGATAAACTGAGGCATGTTAAAATTTTTTAGGAGTTTATCTGAACAAAAACTGATTTGAATCAGACAGCGCCAAACTGGGAGTGGTTTAGAACACTCCATGGAGAGCAGCTGGGGAGAGATTTTTATAGAGAAAAGGCAGAAGCAAAGTAAGGAAACTATTCATTGGCTGTAGCTTAAAGCCTAGTTTGCTGTTTGGGATTGGTTATACTTAGGTTTCAATTTTATAACCTCGAGGCATTTACAGCCTTAGATTTTTGCTTTGCTTCTGTAGGTTTGCTGTTTAATTAACTTAACAAGGTCAAATGTTGAAGTAATTCCCACAAACTGGAGAAGCATCTCAAACCCCATGTCCAAGAGAAAAATAAGAGGATAGACCCC
>NW_028071330.1:0-382 GCF_054177405.1 Leptonychotes weddellii
ACTCTCATAGTTCAAATGTTTAAAGTCATGGCAATTATGTAAGCTATCAAATTTTTACATGTTCCTAACACTAAAAGCTTAATACACTGGTTCTGATTCCCTTAAGCACTTTTCCTACTGCTAGCATGCATAAACGTTGTGCATTCTACAACTGTTAGAGAGCCAGAGACTCCCACTGGGCATAAGATCAGGAGCTGGAGACAGCCGGGGTGCTTCTTCTCATTGCAACTAGGGAAACCTTTCGTATTTATGTCCTGTTACTGCTATAATACATCTCCTCAGGCCAGGTTTAAAACTAAATTTATTATCCCCTAGTTCTGGAGGTCAGTAGGGCTCTGTTCTTTCTGGAGGTTCTAGGGGAGAATCAGTTTCCTTGCTTTTC
>NW_028071331.1:0-382 GCF_054177405.1 Leptonychotes weddellii
CTATTTCTCTTTCTACTTTTGTATGCTGTTTCCTCATATCAATGTGCATTTTTTAACATCCACGAGAAGGGTGTATATTTTTGTACATATAAAGATTATTTAGAATTATTTATTTTATTTAGAATGCTCCCATTTTAAATTAATATTCAGTGTTTATAAAATTAATATTTAGATTTTTTTCTCTTCTTTTTTTTTTTTTTAAAGATTTTATTTATTTATTTGAGACAGAGAGAATGAGAGAGAGAGAGCACATGAGAGGGGGGAGGGTCAGAGGGAGAAGCAGGCTCCCTGCCGAGCAGGGAGCCCGATGCGGGACTCGATCCAGGGACTCCAGGATCATGACCTGAGCCGAAGGCAGTCGCTTAACCAACTGAGCCACCCA
>NW_028071332.1:0-382 GCF_054177405.1 Leptonychotes weddellii
ACAGACACGAGCCTTAGAGCTGGAGTAGGGCTCTGGAGGCTGCATACTGGGCCAGGGGTACCCCTTTGGTTGCTGGGTCATGGGAGGCCTGGAGAGGACCATGGGGGACAGGTCAGGGGCAATGGAGGAACAGGGGCATTCGAAGAGGATTTCAACACATTATTAACAGTATTGCTGCCCTCAGGCCTACTGGCTATATATTGTGTGTGAGTCCATGAGCACCTGGGAAGCAGGAGTATTTCTCAGAGGTTGTTCAAGTTTTCACTTAGTTTTCAACTCTCAAATATTCCCAGAAACCTAGGGCTGGTGGAGCCTTGCGGGGAGTCCTGGGGAAGCCCCACGAGTGCCCATCTCCCCAACCCTCGCAGTGCGATCAACCAGT
>NW_028071333.1:0-382 GCF_054177405.1 Leptonychotes weddellii
CCATCAACAGCCAGATCAACCTGGAGCTCTACGCCTCCTACGTGTACCTGTCCATGGCCTTCTACTTCGACCGCGACGACGTGGCCTTGAAGAACTTCGCCCAGTTCTTCCTGCGCCAGTCCCGCGAGGAGACCGAGCATGCCGAGAAGCTGATGCAGCTGCAGAACCAGCGCGGCGGCCGCATCCGCCTCCGCGACATCAAGAAGCCAGACCGCGACGACTGGGAGAGCGGCCTGAAGGCCATGGAGTGCGCCCTGCACCTGGAGAAGAGCGTGAACCAGTGCCTGCTCGACCTGCACCAGCTGGCCACCGACAAGAACGACGCCCACCTGTGCGACTTCCTGGAGAGCCACTACCTGCACGAGCAAGTCAAGTCCATCAA
>NW_028071334.1:0-382 GCF_054177405.1 Leptonychotes weddellii
ACTGCCTTCAGCTCAGGTCATGATCCCAGGGTCCTGGGATCGAGTCCCGCATCGGGCTCCCTGCTCTGCGGGGAGCCTGCTTCTCCCTCTCCCACTCCCCCTGCTTGTGTTCCCTCTCTCGCTGTGTCTCTCTCTGTCAAATAAATAAATAAAATCTTTAAAAAAATAAAATAAAATAAAATAAAAATAAAAAAATGTGCACATATGGCTTCAAGATAATTTATATTGTATAATATGAACTTATAGCTACATGAAATAAAGTAAATGGATAACAAGTCAGTCCAAATTGAAATGTTCCTCGAAACACAGAAATATCTCATGCATGAGAAGTGCCCCAAATTTGAGATGTGCAAAAGTGTCTTCTCCTTTCCTCTTTCACCTG
>NW_028071335.1:0-382 GCF_054177405.1 Leptonychotes weddellii
ATTGTGGTTTTGATTTGTGTTTGCCTGACAATGACTGATGTTGAGCATCTTTTCATGTGTCTGTTGGCTATCTGTGTATCTTCTTTGGAGAAATGTTTGTTCATGTCTTCTGCCCTTTTTAAAATTGGATTATTTGGGGTTTTTTGTATTTAGCTGTATAAGTTATATATACACACACACAAGTTATACACACATGTATGTATTTCTTTATATGTGTGTACACACACACACATTTTTTTGGGGAGGACGCAGAGGGAGAGAGAGAATCTCAAGCAGGCTTTACACCCAGTGCAGAGCCCAACATGGGGCTCAATCTCACAACCCTGAGATCATGACCTGAGCCAAAATCAAGAGTTTGACACAACCAACTGAGCCACCCAGG
>NW_028071336.1:0-382 GCF_054177405.1 Leptonychotes weddellii
ACACTCTCAAATCCAAACCCAAGGGTGAACTCAGCCTCACCTGCGCCCTCCAATGCTTTAGCATAAGAAGAGCTCTCACTGTCCTTGACCTCCAACACCAGCTTCGGTTGAACAAGCGGAAGGACTCCAGCAGGTGTAACCCCGAGAGCTGGGGCTATTGAGTCACATAGATGAACTTCCAGAACGTTTAAGCCAACAGACTCCCGTGTGTCTTCCAGAGCAGGTAGGACCTCCTGACCTGAGCTGAGGTCAGAGAGGTCCACGAGTGCGCACACGAGACCCAAGCCCCCAGCCCTGGTCGACAGCCTGCCAGCCACTGAAGGGCCCAGGGTGAGGCAGGTGAGCTGGGCACGGGCCAGGAGGCTGGGGAGAGAAGGACCGC
>NW_028071337.1:0-7784 GCF_054177405.1 Leptonychotes weddellii
TGCAGTTCCAGTAGTGACTGATTCACGCTCTTCTCCAAGTGTAATGCACACTCCATTGCATTCAGCCCGTTCTCCCAATCATCACGGTCTGGTTTCTTGATATCCTGAAGGAAGATTCGGCCACCTCGTTGGTTCTGCAGCTTCATCAGTTTCTCAGCATGCTCCCTCTCCTCATGAGATTGGCGAAGAAAATATTTGGCAAAGTTCTTCAAAGCCACATCATCGCGGTCAAAGTAGTAAGACATGGACAGGTAGACGTAGGAGGCGTAGAGCTCCAGGTTGATCTGGCGGTTGATGGCGGCCTCCAAGTCCTGGTGGTAGTTCTGGCGCACCTGCGAGGGGGACGCGGTCGTCATGGCGGCGGCTGAGAAGAGGCCGCGGCCAGCGGCGGCTGCGCGGCGCTGGAGCGGCGGCGGGGGCCTTGGAGCGGTCCGAGGGCGCTATGAGGAGATGGCGAAGGGCTGGCTCTGAACGGCCTGCCGGGGTGGGGGACGAGCGCCGGGTTCCGTCCAAGCACTGTTGAAGCAGGAACCCGCGGCGACTCTCGGCGGAGACTGTTGATTATACTGTTTTAATCCTTTCTCTTATTGATGTGATTTATCCCATTGATTTGCAAATATTGAGCCACCTTTGTATCCTGGGAATAAATTTCACTTGGTTGTGGTGAATGATTTTTCTTAATATGTTGTTGGATTTGGTTTGCCAATATTTTTGTGGGGATTTTTGTATCTATATTTGTCAGAGATATTGGCCTGTAACTCTCTTTTTTTGTGGTGTCTATCTGGTTTTGGTATCAGGGTAATCATGGCCTCATTAAATAAATTTGGAAGTTTTCCTTCCTCTTTCATTTTTTGGAGTAGTTTGAGAAGAATAGGTATTAACTCTTCTTTAAATGTTTGCTAGAATTCATGTGAGAAGCCATCGGGTCCTGAACTTGTTTATTGGGAGTTTTTTGATTACTGGTTCAATTTCTTTCTTTTTTTTTTTTAAGATTTTATTTATTTATTTCAGAGAGAAAGAGAGAGCATGAGCAGCATGAAGGGGAAGGAGAGGGGCAGATGGACAGGGTGAAGCATACTCCCCCACTAAGCAGCGAACCTGACACAAGGCTGAATCCCAGGACCCCGAGATCAGGACCTGAGCTGAGGCAGAGTTAAAGGCAGATGCTTAACTGACTGAGCCACCTAGGTGCCCCAATTACTGGTTCAATTTCATTGCTGGAAATCAGTCTGTTCATATTTTATATTTCTTTCTGCTTCAGTTTTCATAAGTTTTATGTTTCTAGGGATTTATCTATTTCTTCTGGGAAGGTTGTCCAATTTGTTGGCATATAATTTTTTAAAATATTCTAAAAGAATAATTATTATATCTTATTTTCTTATTTTATTATATCTAGTAGACCTTCAAGTTTAATATACGAATAGAAGAGAGAGGTAAATATGAGTTTCCTCTCACTGTGACTATTCCATACTTTGCTCCTATGGCGGCCCTTCCCAGTGCCCATTGGACTTTCTTGATCAAGCCTCACAACACAAGTAGCTGGGAAACACCAGATTAAGTTTCAGCTACTCTGGTTTTACTCTTCCTAGTACTGTGACTATGGACAGATTGTTGACATTTCTGATCTGGTTTTCTTTTTGGTACTCTGAGCCAATAAGCCCTGCCTTCCTCAAAACATTGCTCAGCTCAAACAAGATTAAATGTGTGAAAGCACCTTGTCCTTATGACATATTATTCAAATATAAGCATACTTATAAGTTCTTTAATTCCTTTCACTCAGAGAAGAAACTCCATATAGAAAGTAGCTTTACTCTTCTCTTTACCCATAAGTATGATTATGTATCAATCTTTTTTGCCTAGACCCACGGTTGGCAATTAGGTCTTTATGAAGTTCTCAAATTATGATCTTTACTATCATTTTCTTGTAAGATCATTTTAATGCCATCCATAGTCATTAAAACATTTTAAATAAGATATTCCGGCAAAGAAATTATTGTTTTTAATGTGATACCATATTGAGTTATTTGATCTACCACAAATAGGGAAGGTACTTTGTTTGCCTAAAGGGGTACAGTGAATGTTCAGTGAATGTGGTTACTACCTGAAAATGTTCAGATTCCATGACTTGTTTACCTGATGATGTTCAGTTTGATAGATGTATTAGAGAATCAATATTTGCAAACTAACACATACAATGGCACATATCTTAAGAGGTCTAGTTGTGTAGAATTTCCTACTGTAAATTTTTATGATTATGTTTATTTTAGGTTAATATGTTGTTTTATCCAAGGATTCTCTTTAAGAGGTCAGTTGTTTTCTAATTGGAAACAACTGTCTGAGAATTTTTAATTGAGTATTTTCCTTGATTTTAAAAATTGGATTTGTGTATATTTGGCCTTAATTTCCTCACCTGCTCCTTTCTAGTCTTCTTAAGACCATTTAGTTTGACATTTCACTTGACTGTCTCATCAGACAGAGCCGAATTTCCATATGACTGAAAAAGTTTACATAGTGGTTCTAAAGAGTCTGTTTAAATGCAGGACCCCATGATACCAATCTTAAACTATACAGTGTTACTTTAAATTACACCAAGATACCGACTACTAAATCAATACATCCAGATTTTAAAAGTAGAAACAAGATTTCTCTAGATACCAAAGAAATGTGGAATCAAAATTAACAACAGCAAATTAAACAGCATTTCATCAATAAATGCAGTCTCTCTAGTAATCAGTGTGGACAAATATGTAGGTCCTTTAGAAACAGAGAGAATAAAGGCTTTGAGTTAGAGAAAAAAAAAAAAATCTAGTAATACCTTACATGAGAATATCAATTGTGATTTTACATGTTATCTACTTTGAAAATATTTTTATTTTTATTTAACATTATGTATAGGAAATAATTCATAGCATTATATGTATTATATTTCTCTCATATTGATGGCCACTTAGATTGATTTCAACCTTTCTAATTAAAAATAATTTTGATGGATATTGGGGAGGGCACATTCTGCATGGAGCACTGGGTGTTATACACAAACAATAGATCATGGAACACTACATCAAAAACTAATGATGTAATGTATGGTGATTAGCATAACAATAAAAAATAAAAATAATAATAATAATTTTGCCCCAATAAACTAATTGTTTTTTTCCAGCTTTATTGAGGTGTAATGTTTAAGGCATACAACATGATGGTTTGATATATGCATATATTGGACAAAGGTCACTATAGTAAGGTTAGTTAAGAAATCCATCAGGGTGCCTGTGTGGCTCAGTCGGTTAAGTGTTTGCCTTCAGCTCAGGTCATGATCCTAGGGTTCTGGGATCGAGCCACTCATCAGGCTCCTTGCTTGGTGGAGCTTCTTCATCTCCCCTTGCCTGCTGCCCCCCCGTTTGTGCTCCCTCTCTCACTATCTCTCTCTCTGTCAAATACATAAAAAAAATGTTTAAAAAAATAAATAAATAGAAAGCCATCACCTCACATAATTATTTTTCTTGAGGGCTTAAGAAATTTTTTTTTTTTTTTTTGACAGAGAGAGAGAGAACACAAGAAGGGGGAGAAGGCAGAGGGAGGAGCAGACTCCCCACCAAGCAGGGAGCCTGATGCGGGGCTCCGATCCCAGGACCTAGGGATCACCACCTGAGCCGAAGGCAGACGCTTAACCTACTAAGCCACCCAGGAGCCCCAAGAAATTTTAAGATATATTTTTCTAGCACCTCTCATGTATACAATATAGTATTACTAACTGCGGTCACCATTCTGTATATGAGACACATAGAACTTACTCATCTTGTAATTGAAAATTTGTACCCTTTGACCATGTTCACTCATTTATCTATCATTCATCCCCAGCAACCACTAAATTGCTATCTGTTTGTAAGACTTCAGTTTTGCTTTTTTTTTTTTTGGACTTCACACACAAGTGAAATCATATTTATTTTTCTGTCTGACTTATTGCATGAAATATAATGCCTGCAATGTTCATCCATGTCATCACTAATGGCAATTTATCCTCCTGTTTTATAGCTCAATAATATATATGTGTATATTGTAATATACATTATGAATATATATTACACAAATATATGCTCACATCATATGAATATATTATTATATATATTATGAAATTATACAGAGGAACATTACATTCTCTTTATCCATTCAACTGTCAATGAACATTAGACACTTAGGTTGTTTCTATGTTTTTTCTTTTAATTAATGCTACAATGAACATGGGGGTATACATATATCTTCCTTGTCCTGATTTGATTATTTGGGGATGCATACACAGAACTGGGGTTGCTGAATCATATGATAATTCTATTTTTAATTTTTTGAGGAACTCCATACTATTTTCCTTAGTGGCTGTACCAGTACACATTCCCATCAACAGTGCACAAGGGTTCCTGTTTCTCCAGTCCCCTCAACACTTGTAATCTCATCTTCTTGATGGTGGCATTTTTGCCAGGTGTGAAACAATACCTCATTGTGCTTTTATCTGAATTTTCCTGATGATTAGTTATGTTGAATATATTTGTTTTTTGAGTGTTACTTCAGAAGACATCTCTAAAAGCAGAATTTATTGATCAAAAGAATTAATAATTAAGCATTAGAAAATTCTACCAAAAACTTTTCTAAAAACATTTCACCACTTTCTCGTTCCATGGTATATGAAGAACTGTCATTTCCCTGAATTCCTGATAACACTGATGGTAAAATTTTCTTAAAAGTTTTAGACAATCTCCTATGTGAAAAATAACTGATTGCTTTTAACTTGCATTTCTTCTTTGCTACTAACGTTGAGCATAACTTTATGTGTTGACCATAATTTTACATGTTTTCTAGAATTTTTTTTCTTAATATATTTTTATATCCTTTGCTTGTTTTTCTGATATGGTTGGTTGCCTTTAAAAAATCTTTTTTAAAGGGCACCTGGGTGGCTCAGTTGGTTAAGCATCTGCCTTTGGCTCAGGTCATGATCCCTGGGTCCTGGGGTGGAGCCCCATATCGGGCTACCTGCTCAGTGGGGGGAGTCTGCTTCTCCCTCTGACCATCCACCTGCTCGTGCTCTCTCACACAAATAAATAAAGTCTTTAAAAAAAACTTTTTTAAGAGCCGTATGTGAATTTTGTTTATTAATTCTGTGTTCTTGTATCCCAACATTTCAATTGACTTACATATTTTTAATGTGGTATTTTTTGAAACTTTTTGTTTTTCCTTTTTTGTCTTTATAAGGATACATTTGTCAATTGTTTTCTAATTGGAAATATCTTTCTCACTGCAAAAGAAAAGAAAAATTTCTACATTTTCTGCTAATATTTTAAAGGTTATTTTTAAATGCTTTAACCTATTTAAGAAACATGTAGTAAATCTTAGCATATGACATGAGGTTGTCTATTCATGTAGCTATCAAATTGCCCTAGGCCATTTATTGGGTAATCCGTTTGTCCACTCTGAATTGCAAAGTTATCAAAATGAAAATTATCCTGCATACAAATAATTTAGTTCCTATATACTTTATTGATCCTTGACCTAACATTTTTACCTGTATCTAAAGAACATATTTTAATTGCTAATTTTATGTAATATGCTTGATATCTGGTAGGATACATTTTTGTTCAATTACAGGCCTATATTTTTATACTACTGTATACTTTCTCCATCTGTCAAATTTAGAATTAGTTTTTTAATTTCTAATAAAATCTTCCCTACTTGTCCTAATGGGTCTTGTATGTTTCTTATTAGGTTTATCTCTAGATGTTGCATGGTTTTTATTGCTATTACAAGTAACATAGTTTTCCCATGATAATTTTCTGGCTGGTTATCACTAGTATATTCAAAAGCTGTTGGTTTTAAGATTTCATTTTGTATGTACACAAGCTATTGAATTGTCTTAATAGTTTAAAAATTTGGGGGCACCTGGGTGGCTCAGTCAGTTAAGCATCTGCCTTTGGCTCAGCTCATGATAACTGGGTCTTGGGGTTGAGCCTCTCGTATGGTCTGCTTCTCCCTCTCCCTCTGCTGCTCCCCCTGCTTGTGCTCGCTTGCTCTCTCTCTCTCTGTCAAATAAATAAATAAAATCTTTTAAAAAATAATTTAAACATGTTTAGAGTTGATTGCCCCAAGAGAGAATTCGATTGCCTGTAAAGTGGTAATATTTGTGCCCTCTCCATTTTTTTTCATGTTTTATTAGCCTTGACAAAGACCTCTCTTATGTGAAACAGTAACTAATAGCCATCTTAAGTGTATTATATGAAATAGGAATGGTGTTCATGTTTTATCATTTAGTGTGATATCTAATCTATGTGCTGAGAGATATTCTTTATCCAGTAGGATTTCCTATTTCTCACTTCTTAAGGCCTTACATTTCATTTTGTCAGTAATGCTGAATTAACAGTTATTTATTTATTAAAACCATCATATTATATTCCTCCTTAAATTTTTAAAATTTAATTATGTATCTTGATTTTGAGTTGCCATTAAATTACATAAATGATGCTGGTGCTATTCTAATAATGGAAGCCATACTACTGTATTTGTATACCACTGATTTCAATTTGGTAATATTTTAATCAGAATTTTGCCTTTATTTTTAGATGCCAGATTAGACAGAAACCTATACCTATTTTTTAAATAAATGTTCTATTAAGAGGACAAACATCATCTTTTTCTATGTTCTAGGTATTTATACATAAAGATTTTTTAAATTATTTAAGATGTTGCTATAATAATCTGTGAAATGGGTTTTTTCTTTTCTTTTCTTTTTTACTTTTTTGACTAATCCATTGACAAATTTGTCATATTGTGGTTGCTATTTTTTCTCTTTTTAAGACAATTTTGTTTTTTTAAGACAATTTTGATAATTAGTTTTTACAACATAATTATGTTATGTAGATTCATTAATATATGTAAAATTATATGTAGAACTTTCTTTTTTTGTTTTGCTTTTGGTTTTTTGTTTGTTTGTTTTTACTTTATTTTATTTTTCCTTTCCTTCCCTTATGTTCATCAGTTTTGTTTCTTAAATTCCACATGAGTAAAATCATATGGTATTTGTCTTTCTCTGGCTGACTTATTTCACTAAGCCTAAAACTCTCCAGATCCATCCATGTTATTGCAGATGGGCAAGATTTCCTTTTTTTTGGTGGCTGAGTAATATTCCATTGTGTATATAAACCACATCTTCTTTATCCATCTGTTGATGGACATCTGGGCTTTTTCCATAGTTTGGCTATTGTGGACATTGCTGCTATAAACACTGGGGTGCATGTGCCCCTTCCAGTCAGTATTTTTGTATCCTTTGGAAAAATACCTAGTAGTGCAATTTCTGAGTTGTAGGGTAGTTATATTTTTAAGTTTTTGAGGAAATGCCCTACTGTTTTCCAGAGTGGCTGCACCAGCTTGCATTCCCACCAACAGTGTAGGAGCGTACCCCTTTCTCCACATCCTCACTGACATCTCTTGTTTTTTGAGTTAATTTTAGCTATTCTGACCATTGTGAGGTGGTACCTCATTGTGGTTTTGATTTGTAATTCCCTGATGCTGAGCGATGTTGAACATTTGTTCATGTGTCTGTTAGCCATTTCTGTGTCTTTTTATTTTTTTTATTTTATTTTTTTTACCATTTTATTTTTTATTTATTTTTTTTATTCTTATGTTAATCCCCATACATACATCATTAGTTTTAGATGAAGTGTTCCATGATTCATTGTTTGTGCATAACACCCAGTGCTCCATGCAGAATGTGCCCTCCTCAATACCCACCAACAGGCTAACCC
>NW_028071338.1:0-382 GCF_054177405.1 Leptonychotes weddellii
AAATTGCTTATAATCTGCCCAGTTTACAGTACTATGATCATACCAGTCTGAACATACAAAGATAAGCTCCAAAAGGAGAGGATTTCTAGATAATCCTGGTGAGTTGAACACAAGCATTCCTCTTGGCAACTTTCCTATGCCTAGCCCCCTGCCCCATAAAAATAAAGGAACTTAAAATACATCAAATCACACAAAGAGAAGTGTGAATAAACCACAGATGAGAGACGGTGATGCAAAATGGAAGGCTGAAAGCATGAGAAGGGTAATACCTGACTTAATGCAGAGATAGCAGACACTGAGCCAGTGGAGAAAGCAGCCAACAGAAAAGCAGACTTAGGACCTGAAGGCACCAGGTGCCTTGAAGGCTGAGGCAAGGGCTGAA
>NW_028071339.1:0-382 GCF_054177405.1 Leptonychotes weddellii
TACCTCTGAAACAAATAATACATTATATGTTTAAAAAAAAAAAAGAAGATGGAAGGGAAAAATGAAGGGGGGGGAATCGGAGGGGGCGACAAACCATGAGAGACTATGGACTCTGAGAAACAAACTGAGGGTTTTAGAGGGGAAGGGGTGGGGCGATGGGTTAGCCTGGTGATGGGTATTAACGAGGGCACGTATTGAATGGAGCACTGGGTGTTATATGCAAACAGTGAATCATGGAACACTACATCAAAAACTAATGCTGTAATGAATGGTGACTAACATAACATAGTAAAATAAAATTAAAAAAAATAGCTAAGTTATGTTGTAGAAATCAGAAATACTTAAATTTATTAAGGAATATTTTCACCACAGTCTTAAAATA
>NW_028071340.1:0-382 GCF_054177405.1 Leptonychotes weddellii
ATGAGGAATTCCTAATCTCAGGAAACAAACTGAGGGTTGCTGGAGTGGTGGGGGGTGGGAGGGATGGGGTGGCTGGGTGATAGACACTGGAGAGGGTATGTGCTATGGTGAGCACTGTGAATTGTGTAAGACTGTTGAATCACAGACTGTACCTCTGAAACAAATAATACATTATACGTTAAAAAGAAAAAAAAAAAAAGAAAGATAGTAGGAGGGGAAAAATGAAGGGGGGGATTTCAGAGTGGTAGATGAACCATGAGAGACTATGGACTCTGATAAACAAACTGAGAGTTCTAGAGGGGAGGAGGGGTGGGGGGATTGGTTAGCCTGGGGATGGGTATTATAGAGGGCATGTATTGAATGGAGCACTGGGTATTATATG
>NW_028071341.1:0-382 GCF_054177405.1 Leptonychotes weddellii
CCTGGGTGACTCAGTCGTTAAGCATCTGCCTTCAGCTCAGGTCATGATTCCAGGGTCCTGGGATCGAGCCCTGCATTGGGCTCCCTGCTCAGCAGGAAGCCTGCTTCGCTTCTCCCTCTCCCACTCCCCCTGCTTGTGTTCCCTCTCTCGCTGTGTCTCTGTCTAATAAATAAATAAAATCTTAAAAAAAAAAAAAAAATTTAGGTTGGGGCACCTGAGTGACTCAGTCAGTTAAACATCTGACTCTTCATTTTGGCTCAGGTCATGATCTCAGGGTCATGAGACTTGAGCCCTGTTACAGGCTCCACACTCAGTGCAGAGTTTGCTTGTCCCTTTCCCTCTAATCCTCCCCACACGTGCGTGTGTGCGTGCGTTCTGTCTC
>NW_028071342.1:0-382 GCF_054177405.1 Leptonychotes weddellii
AATGCTAGTCAGCAATATGAAGGAACAAACTACTGATGTACACAACAATGTAAATGAATCTCAAAAAAGATTTGCTGAATGATACATAATCATATTGTTTCATTCCATTTACATAAAGCTCTAGAACAGTCAAAACTAGTCTATAATGAAAAATAGCAGAACAGTCCTTTTTTTTTTTTTGAAATTGTAGGCACAGGGATTGACTGGAAAGAAACATGAGGATACTTTATAAATTTGTGGTAATATTTTATATGTTCATAATAGTTTGCATTTCAGAGGTGTATATATATATAATTATTTCAGTTTTGTTCTATAATTGAAATTGTTCATAATAAATTTTGAAAACCTAGCGGCACAAAGTGAAAATGTTAAAACCAAAATT
>NW_028071343.1:0-382 GCF_054177405.1 Leptonychotes weddellii
GATAAAGGGCTAGTATCTAAAATCTATAAAGAATTTATCAAACTCAACACCCAAAGAACAAATGATCCAATCAAGAAATGGGCAGAAGACATGAACAGACATTTTTCCAAAGAAGACATCCAAATGGCCAACAGACACATGAAAAAGTGCTCAACATCGCTCGGCATCAGGGAAATCCAAATCTTTTTTTTTTTTTTTTAAAGATTTTATTTATTTATTTGAGAGAGAGAATGAGATAGAGAGAGCATGAGAGGGGGGAGGGTCAGAGGGAGAAGCAGACTCCCCGCTGAGCAGGGAGCCCGACGTGGGACTCGATCCCGGGACTCCAGGATCATGACCTGAGCCGAAGGCAGTCGCTTAACCAACTGAGCCACCCAGGCGC
>NW_028071344.1:0-382 GCF_054177405.1 Leptonychotes weddellii
CTGTTGAAAGTTAACAGAAGCTCTTGTTACTGAAAGATAAAGTGTACATGAAATATGTACAAAAGTTGCACTGGGAGAGGGAATCAGAGGGAGGGAGCCACATATTAAAGAGCACTGGCTATGTATTAGAGCCTGATTACAGACAGTAAAGGCCTTTGGGGAGAGTTAAACAGGAACTTTTTTTTAATGTTAACTTTTTAATTTAGGACAATGTTACATTTACAGAAAACTGTGAAGATAGTAGAGTTCCCATATGCCCCATACCCAGCTCCCCTATTAGTAACATCTTACATTACTATGATACATTTGTTATAATTAACAAACCAGTATTGAAAAATTATTAACTTTATTCAGATTTCCTTTTTTTTAAAGATTTTTTTTA
>NW_028071345.1:0-382 GCF_054177405.1 Leptonychotes weddellii
GCGCCTGGGTGGCTCAGTCGTTAAGCGTCTGCCTTCGGCTCAGGTCATGATCCCAGGGTCCTGGGATCGAGCCCCACGTCGGGCTCCCTGCTCAGCGGGAAGCCTGCTTCTCCCTCTGCCCTCTTCCCTCTTGTGCTCTCTGTCTCTCATTCTCTCTCTCTCAAATAAATAAATAAAATCTTTAAAAAAAAAAAAAAAAGAATTATACTTAGAGATCTCTGTATGAGCTGCGTGTAAGTTAATCTGTTTAAGGGATAGCTTTCAAACTATTCTGAAATTAAATTTACTGGAAGTTTTCATCTGCTTCACTCCTGTGGCATTAAATGAAAATGCAAAATTCTCAGAGCATATGTGGGAACATATTGGATTCTCAATGTCTAAC
>NW_028071346.1:0-382 GCF_054177405.1 Leptonychotes weddellii
CAAATGGGGGTTATTTCTTAATCCTATTCCTCGAATTTCATTCTGCCATTGTTTCAGAAATTTGTATTCAGAAATAGGATATATGTGGATTTAAGTTTTTATCATTATAATCCCGAATGTGTGATTCCTTTTGTTTTGCAAGTGGAAAATGGTTACAGTCTATAGAGTTGAGCCCACACTCTCGTTACTTGTATTTTCTTGTTTCTTCTTTTTGTTTTCCTCCCTTGCTACAGTTTTTCTTAGGTGGTACTATTTATAGTTTTACTATATAACTAAGCTCTACAAATTCATTCTTTCATAAGTGCTTGTCAGTGATGGGCTAAAAATTGTGATTGAATCTATGTGGGTTTTTTTGTTTGTTTGTTTTAGGATTTTATCTTCA
>NW_028071347.1:0-382 GCF_054177405.1 Leptonychotes weddellii
GCCTGAGTGGCTCAGTTGGTTAAGCGACTGCCTTCGGCTCAGGTCATGATCCTGGAGTCCCGGGATTGAGTCCCGCATCGGGCTCCCTGCTCAGCAGGGAGTCTGCTTCTCCCTCTGACCCTCCTCCCTCTCATGCTCTCTGTCTCTCATTCTCTCTGTCTCAAATAAATAAATAAAATCTTTAAAAAAAAAAAAAAGAAAGTTATAATATGCTTAGAGAGACAGAGAGAGAGAGAGAGAAGGGAGATGATGAAGCAAATGTCATAAAATGTTACCACTGGAGGAACTTGGAGATGGAGATACGAGAATTTTTCATAGTATTCTTGTAACTCTTCTGGAAGTCTGAAATTCTTAAAATAAGGAGAAAAGTAAAGAAAATAAA
>NW_028071348.1:0-7784 GCF_054177405.1 Leptonychotes weddellii
TGGATGGAACTGGAGGGTATTATGCTGAGTGAAATAAGTCAGAGAAAGACAATTATCATATGGTTCTACTCATGTAAACAGGGCAGAGGACTGTAGGGGAAGGGAGGAATAACAGAATGGGAAGTCATCAGAGAGGGAGAAAAACCATGAGAGACCCTTAACTATAGGAAACAAACTAAGGGTTGCTGGAGGGGAGGTGGGTGAGGGGCTGGGGTAATTGGGTGATGGGCATTAAAGAGGGTGTGTGATGTGATAGGCACTGAGTGTTACACCCAACTGATAAATTATTGAACACTACATCTGAAACTAATGATGTACTATAAGTTGGCTAATTTAAATTTAAAAAAAAAAAGTACCCTCATAAGAAGACACCAGATAGCTTGCTGTCTGCATGTGCCTCCCCTTCCCTGTCCTAAATATGCAAGCACTAAAGAAAGGCCATGTGAGGATGATTAAAAGTTTATAAGCCATGTTAGGGAGTTTAGATTTTATTTTAAGGGAAATGAGGATACATTGAAATATTTAAACAAGGGAGCTATACAATCTGATTTTTAGCTATCAAAAAGTAAAACTATGTTGGTTTGCTTTCTACCTTTCAAACCTTGTTCTTGGCCTGATCCTCATTCCAAGGTTAGGAGGCTGATGATGCAGTAAGCTTTAGGAAGGTGATGGCAATGAATATTTCATAGACTTCATTTTTGTAGTGCTGACGCTTAAGATACAATACAGTATACTAGTTCACTGTGTTTGCTCTGGAGTCTGTTAACTTGGGTTTGAATACCAGATCCATCACATACTATCTATACTGCAAGTAACTATACATTCCTAGGCCTCAGTGTCATCTTTAAAATCTGGATAATAGGGGTACCTGGGTGGCTCAGTTGGTTAAGCATCCAACTCCTGATTTCAGCTCAGATCATGACCTCAGGGTTGTGAGATCGAGCCATGCGTTGGGCTCCATGCTGGGCATGGAACCTGCTTAAGATTCTGTCTCCCTCCCTCCCTTCCTTCCCCCTCCCAATATTTCCCATTCAAATAAATAAATAGAATTTGGATAATAAAATTCATCTAATTTGGGCTAAATAGGATTGGAGGTAACGTCTATAAAGTGCCTGGGATAAAGTGAGCACTCAGTAAATAATAATAATTATTATTCTGCTATTAAAAAAAAGCTGGTAGTTTATTAATCTTTTTTTTTTTTTTTTAAGGCAAAGTTAGAATGTTCCCCTGGCAAAAAGTTTGTATTCAAATGAACTTCCCAACAAAGCAGTTTCATTGAAAGCTGTTAAAAATTTACCCAAGTTAAAATTGACATCACATTTACTCAGCTAATATCACAAAAGATATTATATGATAGGCCCCGCATTGGGCAAAAAAAAAGGGAAGAAGAAAAGGTATTACCTGGTGTGGAACATGCAAATGCAGTTCCAAGAAGCAATAGCACATGTAGGTCTGGAGCCTAGAAGAGAGGTTTGAAGGTGGAAGGAAGAATTTGGAGATCCCTGGCATGAAGATGGGACTGAAGGCATCTCAATTGATGCAGAAAAAACATTTGATAAAATTTAACACCCATTCCTAATAAAAACTCCTAGCAAGCAGGAATAGAAAAGAACTTCCTCAAATTTGAAGATTACTAGAAAAACCAAAGCAATCATATTCCATGGTGAAATAGTGAAAACTTTACCTCTGAGATTAGGAACAATGCTGGCATCACTTCCACTGAAGATTGTACTGGAAATTGTTAACTAGCATAATATGGCTAACTGACCCAAACTGATTAGTAGAAGGAAAATTTAAAAACTGTTGGAACACAAAATGTCTTTATGATTTGGGTAGGAAAGGATTTCTTAAGGCACACAAAATGCAAATGGTAAAGGAAAGAATTATAAATTTGGCTTCATTAAAATGACAAATTTCTCTTCACCAGGAAAACTCACAAATAAAATGACAGAACACATAGAAGGGGAACACATTTATAATACAGTTTCCAACAAAGAATTAGTATGCAGAATATATTTTTTAAAAAACTACAAATCAGGGGCGCCTGGGTGGCTCAGTCGTTAAGCGTCTGCCTTCGGCTCAGGGTCCTGGGATCGAGCCCCGCATCGGGCTCCCTGCTCCATGGGAAGCCTGCTTCTCCCTCTCCCACTCGCACTGCTTGTATTCCCTCTTTCGCTCTCTCTCTTGCTGTCAAGTAAATAAATAAAATCTTAAAAAAAAAACAAAACAAAACTACAAATCAGTAAAAGACAAATACAATAGAAAAATGGCCATCAAGATGAGTGTTTTCCAGAAAGGGAAATAAATGGCAAATAAACCTGAAAAGATGCCTATATCAGAGTTCTTCAAAGAAAGAGATTATATGTAATATTTATATTAACATCCATTTATATTATATACAGATATACATAGAGCTATTGATTGATTGTGGGACCTAGTAAGTCCAGAATCTGTCAGGTATACCAGCAGGCTAGAAAGTCAGGCATGTGTTGATGCTACCATCTTGAGGCAGGATTTCTTCTCCAGGAAATCTCAGTTTCTCAGTTTTTGCTCTTACGGCCTTCAGCTGATTAGATTAGGGCCACCACGTTATGTAAGGTTGTCTCCTTTACATAAACTGATTATAGATACTCACCACATCTAGAATCCTTCACAGCGACACTTAGATTAATGTTTAATTAAATAACTGGATACCATAGCCAAGTTGACACAAAACTAATCATCACAATGCCCTACCTTTACTAATTTGCATTCAAGGGAATGCAAATTAAGATCACAGTGAGGTACAATTTTATACCAACTAAATTGACAAAACTTAAGTATCTGGTAACACCAAGCGTTGTACAGTTATGTATCAGTGGGACTCTCATACTCTTGATGGATACGTAAGCTGCTACAACCATTCCAGCAAACAAGTTGGCACTTTCTTACAAAGATGATCATTTGTATATGTGCAGCCCACACATGGGGGAAAGTAGCAGGATGGGCTAGCAAAGGAATGCAGAAGTCAATGGAACAGTGTTGTTGATGTTCTAGTCTTTAGGTTTGGTAGTGAGTTCCCAGGTGCTTATTTCATTACTATGCCTCATACCTTAATATGTTACAGATTAATCTTTTTTTATATTATCAAATCACCTAAAATTTTAAAGGACAAGTAGCAAGAATATTTTTTTTCTAAAATGGAATTTGAAAGTAGAGTGCTTTAATCTGTGAAAGCCTTTCTTAGGAAAAAGAAATTAATAAGGGCTTAGGGGCGCCTGGGTGGCTCAGTCAGTTAAGCGTCTGCCTTCAGCTCAAGTCATGATCCCAGAGTCCTGGGATCAAGGCCCCGCATCGGGTTCCCTGCTCCGCGGGAGGCCTGCTTCTCCCTCTCCCACTCCCCCTGCTTGTGTTCCCTGTCTTTCTATGTATCTCTCTATCAAATAAATAAATAAAATATTAAAAAAAAAAAAAGGGAAAAGGGCTTAGAAGACAGTGTGATTCAGGCTTAAAACTAAGGCTGGGTTTCATTGCGGCTGTTGATTCTCTCCCTAGGAAATATTTCATATGTGCAAAACTTTTCATTTAATTCCAGGGAGTAATAAGGAACATGGTCTGGAAATAGGTTGCTAAAACTGTCTAATACTATCAGTTTTGATGAACTCATCTTACTGTAAGAAATTTGTAACTGATATTCCTGGTCAGAAGGTACTATTTTATTCCTTAAAATTGACTTGTAAGTTAATAGAAATGTCATAAAACTCAATTAGAATGGAGAGAATTTTAATTGTTTGGGTTCTGTGTGATGCAGCATAGTAGAATTCTGGCAAATGGTTGTTAGGGCTCTCTTTCAGGTTTTAAGTTTTTAATTTGGCCAACTCACCGAGGCTCAAATTGAGGGGTGACCCACTTTTGCCTGGGTCAAAACAACCAGGACATGGAGGAAAACAATTGTTTTGTTTTTTCTTTGCAAAAAGGTTTGTAAGGTTTCCTAGCTGGCAAATTCTGTATCCCGCATCTAATGCATAGAAAAGCTACAATTTGAAATAGAGGTATTTTGGAAATAAAATTTTTAAGTTGCAAAATGCATCTTTGCATACATAAGATCTCTCTCTGGTAATTCTCTCAGCTGAATGAGTAACATAACATGTCATTTGTTTAGATACTTGATAATGTGAAGAGCAGTGTCATGTTTTCTTTATCTGGCATTTGACAGCTGATAACTAGTGAAATGAGAGATTAGAGTCTGTACCACTAAAAGCATACACTGGATCCCTTCAGACAAAACTGTGCCACCTTCTATATTAAGGATTAAATTAGCCGATTGGCAAGATGTATATGCTATGCTATTGAGAGAGTTATATCTTCTTAATGAGTACACCATACGCTTTAAGTCCAAGGAAACACTAAAGCTTACAAGATAAAAAGCTACCATAGTAAGAGGTAAACTAATCTGTATATTAATCATATTTCTGCATAATTCATCAAATCCTATTTTATGAAATTAATAGTATATATGTTTTAAAACATATCTAATATTGACTTACTCATAGAGAATACTAAATTATCAACTTTACCTTTCTCTAATTTCTTTTCATAGGTGATTATCTTTTTTCCACCCAGCATTATGTCTTTTTTTGTTTTTTTTTTTTAAATAGAAGCCAGTTTTTTTTTTTTTTTTAAGATTTTATTTATTTATTTGACAGAGAGAGAGATAGCAAGAGCAGGAACACAAGCAGGGGGAGTGGGAGAGCGAGAAGCAGGCTTCCTGCTGAGCAGAGAGCCCGATGTGGGACTCGATCCCAGGTTCCTGGGATCATGACCTGAGCCGAAGGCAGACGCTTAACAACTGAGCCACCCAGGCGCCCCAGCATTATGCTTTTATACTTTGTCTATTATATCATTCTTTTCCCCCTTGCATTGTGTTAAAGGGGAAAATATGTCTCAACTTGTAACTGTCCACTTATTTATTTTCCATTTCCATGTGATCACATATTAGGGCGCTAATGATACTGTGTTTGTAACTATTAGTGGTAGTATACTATTTTTAGTTAATTCTGGAAGGAATATATGGTAGTATGATATAGGGGTTAAGGGTGCCAGACTGGTGAATCTCCACTCAGCAAGTTACTGGATTTTGCTCTGCTGTGGTTTTCTGATTTTTATTTATTTATTTATTTTTCTATAAAGGTGTTTTTTTTTTTTTAATTTTATTTTTAAGTAATCTCTACACCCAAAGTGAGGCTCAAACATGCAACCCTGAGATCAAGAGTCACATGCTCTTTACTGAGCCACCCAGGTGCCCCCACCCTTTTTTAAAAGTTTATTTAAGTAATCTCTACACCCAACATGGGGCTTGAACTCACGATCCCAAAACCAAGAGTCAAGAGCATGCACTTTTCTGTCAGGGAGCCCTGTCAGTGTCAGGCCTGATTTCCCGATTTTTAATAAAAAAGGGTGAGTTCAGTGCTCTGGTACTTAATAAAAGCTAAATGAAAGTTAACTGTAATAATGGCAATAATAAGAATTCTTATTGAGTTAGTTTCTGTTGTGAACTTAACATATTGACACGTGTGTATGTTTAATTTATTCATATGCAAGATAGAACAATTTGGCTATAACTTTCCAATCTAGGATCAGAATGTCTACCTATGTGATAGTCCAGTTCCTTTAGAAAATAATAATTCCATCGGTTGTATATTATGAGTAAATTTTCCAAGTCCAAATATCAACTCAGTGACAAAATTCGATTCACTTTAGTGTATATTTGAGTGCCTAGCATTTGCAGAACAATAGAGGTTATAAACAGATATATGAAATATAGTTCCTGTACTCAAGTATTATCAATTTAACAGGAAGGATTAGGAATAGAAATCTGCTTTTTTAGGACCCCAGGTGGGTAAAAGGCCAGAAGAAACGAGTTCAGACTGGGTTAATAATGGAAGCAGAATGAACAGGAAAGCCAGTTTCAACACGTTAGGGAGCCAAGGGGACATAAATTGAATTACATACATACCTTGGTGGTGGTTATTGTTTTCAGACCCAAGGATATCTAGGTTTGCAGTCTACCTGTATTAATTCTCTTTGTTGGTACTCCAGCATCTACAAGTGTATTACTTGTTAAAACCTCAGTATGTGTTGTATACGAAAAGAAATGTTTAATATTATTTCTGTAAGACAAGTATAAATAAAGTATGACCAGTGTTAGCAGAGGTGGTAGAGGTCTTATCCCGCAGAAAAGAATTGGAAAAAACTTGGGGTGCCTGGGTGGCTCAGTCAGTTGGGTGTCCGACTCTTGATTTCAGCTCAGGTCATGATCTCAGGGTCATGAGATCGAGCCCCACGTTAGGCTCCATGCTGAGAGCATGGAGCCTGCTTGGGATTCTCTCTCTCCCTCTCTCTCTGCCAGAACCACCCCTCCAACTACTTGTGCTTTCGCTCTCAATCATAAGTAAGTAAGTAAATAAATGAATAAATAAATAAAATCGGAAAAAACTTCATGAAAGAATATCTGAGGGCGCCTGGGTGGCTCAGTCGTTAAACGTCTGCCTTCAGCTCAGGTCATGATCCCAGGGTCCTGGGATCGAGCCCCGCATCGGGCTCCCTGCTCGGCGGGAAGCCTGCTTCTCCCTCTCCCACTCCCCCTGCTTGTGTTCCCTCTCTTGCTGTCTCTCTCTCTCTGTTGAAAAATAAATAAAATCTTTAAAAAAAAAAAATATCTGAGCTGGATTTCAAAGGATGCATGCGATTTCAGGTGAAGTTTAGGAGCTTTAGCGTGGTATCTTTGCACCATGCAAGGTCAAGGTATCAGCGTCAGTAGAGATTCAGAGTGAGGATTGTGCATGGCTCCTGGTGAAACAGTGAATGCCCATTGAGCAGAAACATGATCTATGTGCACGTTCTGTACTGGGAAATACACAGTAGGAAGGTAGGTTGATGTCATATTTGGTGGTCTGGGATGCCTTTAAGTTAAACAAATAATCGAGATCCATGAAAGGTTTTTCACACGGCAGGTGGTGGTAGTAGTGGTTGGCTAGTACAGCTGGATTATCCACACAAATCCACACATTGGTGGGTTTATTTGAATTCATGTTTTGTCTCTTTCAGGACGTTCATGATTTATTACAAGACTATGAGTTAAAGTATTGTTATGTGGACAGAAATAAGCGAACAGGTAAGATTTCAATTTTAAGCACCTGGTTTCATTTTGATTCTAAATGTGTGCATTACGAAACAAAAAAGTTTACTGTCTTTTCATTCTTAAGATAATCTCTGAAATTCTTAAGCATTAAATCATATAAATGCGGGCGCCTGGGTGGCTCAGTCGGTTAAGCGACTGCCTTCGGCTCAGGTCATGATCCCGGAGTCCCTGGATCGAGTCCCGCGTCGGGCTCCCTGCTCGGCGGGGAGTCTGCTTCTCCCTCTGACCCTCCCCCCTCTCATGTGCTCTCTCTCTCTCATTCTCTCTGTCTCAAATAAATAAATAAAAATCTTTAAAAAAAAAAAAAAAGCACAGCCTAGTACTAGCCAAAGTAATGTGGCCAGAAGCTGCTAGTGTCCCTGGGGAAAATAGTTACATACCAGAGTTGATAGTACAGAGCAGTACATTATGTAACTGAATGCTACAAGTAGTATCCAAATTGGTACACAAATAAGATCTACAACGTATACAAACAGGAGTTTCGAGGCCAAAAAGACAGATTTAGAATGGTAGAGGAAGGTATTGCCCAAGAGCTAGAAGTCGTGAGGTTTGCTGCAGTAAAACAGACAAATGCCGGCTGTGGACGGCACACAAAAATGTTGTT
>NW_028071349.1:0-382 GCF_054177405.1 Leptonychotes weddellii
GTGGCTCAGATGGTTAAGCATCTGCCTTCGGCTCAGGTCATGATTCCAGGGTCCTGGGATCGAGGCCCACATCGGGCTCCTGGCTCAGCAGGGAGCCTGCTTCTCCTTCTCCCTCTGCCTCTCTCCCTGCTCATGCTCTCTCTCTCTGTATCTCTGTGTCTCAAATGAATAAATAAAATCTTTAAAAAAAAAAAAAAAGACACTCATTTTCCAAATGCAGTATGGCTGCGAGGAGGAGAAGCTAAGTCAGATTTGGGTGTGGCTCATGAGCAGGCAGCATTTCCCCACAGACTTAAGGGGCAAAAGTGCTGGGGGTTCAAAGACCAAATCAGTAGGCACTGAGTCAAGGAGAAAGACAAGGCAGAAGGAAAGGGTTTTTTGA
>NW_028071350.1:0-382 GCF_054177405.1 Leptonychotes weddellii
GAAACAGGCGCAGGAAGGCACAGAGATGTGACAAAGGAGGGACCAGGAAGTCAGGGGTCCCTCTGGGAAGCACCACGTCTCGTTAACTGGGGTTCCAGAAAGAGAGAACAGACAAAATGGAGGTCAGGAAATCTTAAAGGAGTGAATCAAAAACCTTCCCAGAGCTGGAGAACATGAATTTCTGATTTGAAACGGTAGGAACTCAGCAAGGCACAGCAGGGTGGATTATCAGCTCATGGAGAGAGAGCAGGTCCTACAGGTTTCCAGAAAGACATATCCCAGGTGGCGGGCACGGAATCGATGCCCCACCAGCCATGGAGCCCCCCACACCAGCCCTGGAAGCAACAGCAAAGCGATGACTTCAAAGGGAGGGCCCCCATTA
>NW_028071351.1:0-382 GCF_054177405.1 Leptonychotes weddellii
ATGGTTTTTGGTGCTATTGTAAATTGAATCATTTCTCTAATTTCTATTTCTATAGTTGCATTGTTTGTGTATAAGAAAGCAACAGATTTCTGTGCATTGATTTTGTATTCTGCCATATTACTGAATTGCTGTATGAGTTCTAGTAATTTTGGGGTGGAGCCTTTTGGATTTTCCACATAAAGTATCATGTCATCTGCGAACAGAGAGAGTTTGACTTCTTCTTGGCCAATTTGAATACCTTTTATTTCTTTTTTTTTGTCTGATTGCTGTTGCTACAACTTCTAGTACTTTGTTGAACAATAGTGGCAAGAGTGGGCATCCTTGTCATGTTCCTGATCTTAAGGGAAAGGCTCTCTGCTTTTCCCCATTGAGAATGATATTC
>NW_028071352.1:0-382 GCF_054177405.1 Leptonychotes weddellii
CCAGTTCATGGACATTTAGGTTATTGCTGTTGTTTTTTTTTTTTTTACATGAATCTTTATTTTATTGATAATAACTGCTTCTACATACATTTAGAACACATGGGCCATATGTGTGAAGGATATATCGTTTACTCAATTTACAGACGATGCTTGGCGAGCATATGTAGTTGGGCCCTCCTTGTATTTTTTTTTTTTTTTTTAAAGATTTTATTTATTTATTTGAGACAGAGAGAATGAGAGACAGAGAGCATGAGAGGGAGGAGGGTCAGAGGGAGAAGCAGACTCCCCGCCGAGCAGGGAGCCCGATGCGGGACTCGATCCCGGGACTCCAGGATCATGACCTGAGCCGAAGGCAGTCGCTCAACCAACTGAGCCACCCAGG
>NW_028071353.1:0-382 GCF_054177405.1 Leptonychotes weddellii
GGCAATAGTCGAGGGCCCACCACAGGATTATTGTGAGGATTCAATGTGTACTTTATGGAAGGACTTGGTCTAGAACCTCCCACATAATGGCACAAGAAAGGACTGACCAGCAGCCCTGGGAGCTGCATCCTTTTGCCCTTGGCCTGTTCCTCATACCTGCATGACAGTACCTGGCTTTCAGCGGTAGGAATGCCAGTTTCATTTTTCTCAGCTGATGTGGACTGCTCTTTGGTGTTCCTGGAAGTAAGAGTGTCTGTGGAGGCAATTCTCTGAAAAACAAAATGAAAGTGAGAAAATCAACAAAAGTCACAACAGATATAAAAAATTTATGGAAAAAATAAAAACTGTTACTATTGGTCTGTTTTGTTTTCTAGGATATTTA
>NW_028071354.1:0-382 GCF_054177405.1 Leptonychotes weddellii
ATATACGCTAACGTGTAAAAGTATAGAAAGAAAAGAAGCAGTCAAGGAGATGGCCTGTAGAATTAAAAAGTAATATAAGCTCTTTCTGAATCAATATGTTAATACATGTTACAAGCCTTAATATGTTTAGGCTCCATGACTCAGTAATTCCCCTTTTGAATAATCTTTCTTAAATTAAAAAAGAAAGAAAGAAAGAAAGAAATTTGGAGAGATTACATATAAGGGTAGTTAGCAGGCATCAGATGAAACATTTAGCCAAAGGAACTAAATCTAAATGGAGAAAATACTTTATGCACAAAGATGGTCATTAAAAAATTATTCTCTTGAAAAACCAGAAATAATCTATAGAAAATTTAGCTCTGCAAATAGCTATTTCTAAGAA
>NW_028071355.1:0-382 GCF_054177405.1 Leptonychotes weddellii
CAAAAATTATTTGACCATAGAGTTGCGGGTCCATTTCTGGGCTCTCTATTCTGTTCCATTGGTCTATATGTCTGTTTTTGTGGCAGTACCATGCTGTCTTGGTGATCACTGCTTTGTAATATAGCTTGAAATCAGGGAAATTCAAATCAAAACCACATTGAGATACCACCTTACACCAGTTAGAATGGCAAAAATTAACAAGGCAAGAAACAACAAATGTTGGAGAGGTTGTGGAGAAAGGGGAACCCTCTGACACTGTTGGTGGGAATGCAAGTTGGTTTAGCCACTTTGGAAAACAGTGTGGAGATGCCTCAGAAAATTAAAAATAGAGCTACCCTATGACCCAGCAATTTTACTACTGGGTATTTACCACAAAGACACA
>NW_028071356.1:0-382 GCF_054177405.1 Leptonychotes weddellii
GCCTGGGTGGCTCAGTTGGTTAAGCGACTGCCTTCGGCTCAGGTCATGATCCTGGAGTCCTGGGATCGAGTCCCGCATCGGGCTCCCTGCTCGGCAGGGAGTCTGCTTCTCCCTCTGACCCTCCTCCCTCTCATGCTCTCTGTCTCTCATTCTCTCTCTCGCAAATAAATAAAATCTTAAAAAAAAAAAAAAAAAAAAAGCCAGCACAGGATATGCACTGCCTGCCAACAGTGTTAACTACACATTTTAATTAATTAATGTATATTTTGCATACCAACAATAAATCTGTTCTTCCCTTAAAATCTCTTCTTCTGGGAAGGAAAGACTTGTAGAGATAGCTGTCTGTTAGGGAGCAAGGGCCTTTCCTGCTAGAGGTGGGTGA
>NW_028071357.1:0-382 GCF_054177405.1 Leptonychotes weddellii
AGCCTACAGATTTTTATGGAGGACTGAGGTTCTATGATCTGCCTATATAATATAAAATGATTGGATTGCATTATAAATTTAACAGTCAATGAATAACCAAGACTAACACTTGCCAATGTGTGTTCTACTGAACTCAAGTTCTACAGTGTTCATAAGAATTATTTCAAAGAAGGTTTCCAGGTTGAAATAAGTTTGGCAAATGTGGAGTTAAAGCCATTTGATAGTACAGGTTCTTAAGGCATTTTAATTTGCTCATTGCTAAACTACAAAGTAATAGACCATGGGAGGGTTGTGATACGCTGTTTCCCTAAACTTTCTCAACACAAAAGCCTTCTAAATTTTTTTCAATATTTTTATTTATAGTCTCACATTTAGGCATTTA
>NW_028071358.1:0-382 GCF_054177405.1 Leptonychotes weddellii
ACACTTAGCTGCCTCATCTATCTTTCCAAAGCATGGGTCTGTCTAATCATGTTATAGCACCCACCTCCTGTCTTAAAAAATATAAGTGAGTATTAATTTCAGATTTATATACTGTCAAGTTTTGACCTATCTTTCAAAGCTAGACCATCTCCTAACCAGGTCAGAATTTACATTTATAAATTCTTTTTTTTTTTTTTTTAAAGATTTTTTATTTATTTATTTGGGAGAGAGAATGAGAGAGAGAGCAGGAGAGGGAGGAGGGTCAGAGGGAGAAGCAGACTCCCCGCTGAGCAGGGAGCCCGATGCGGGACTCGATCCCGGGACTCCAGGATCATGACCTGAGCCGAAGGCAGTCGCTTAACCAACTGAGCCACCCAGGCGC
>NW_028071359.1:0-15303 GCF_054177405.1 Leptonychotes weddellii
GAATGCAGATGCTTAACCATCTGAGCCACCCAGGCACACCTCAAAGCATTTATCTTAATTTGATTTTTATACAATAGCTCTATTTGGTAATTATGGCTTCATATCTGTTTCTCTGAATTTATGGAATGAAGGAGGGAAAAGATTGTGTTTCTCTCTCTCTCTTGCAAACCACTATTCTCCATCACCTAGCCCAGTTCCAGGTAAAATACTAATTAATAAATCTGTGAACTGAGTGAATGAATAATTGAATAAATTAATATGTATGGTTGGACACTTTTTCTTTTAGGCAATAGAAAGTTATGTCTCACAGCAAATTCAATGCATTGATTTTTTTAATTTTAAAGAGAAACTAATTCACTTTGTTTATACCATGAAGAGGTGAGCAAAATCATTGTAGATAGATAGACCCAGTCATGAAATTTTTAGAGAGCTGTACAATTTTTAATTCTATGTATCTATCCTTAGAGGTTGCATTTGTAGATGAGGATATTAATAAGAGTTATTTCAAGAAGATGTGTTTATTCAGCTAGGTCATTCAACATTTATTTTGTTCCTATAGGTATTGGGTCCAATATTGGGTGCCAATACCAAAATAGAAAGATATGCTTCCACCCTAGAGAGCTCACAATTTGTTCTTGCTATAGATAAGTGATCAGTAAATATGAGAGCAGTCGATGTAGATACTGTAGAGGTATGTCCTGCAGTTAAGGGAGGGCAGAAGAGAAATGTGTTGAGGGGCTCCCAATTCAGTCCAGAAATGTCAGACATTTTTAGGAACAGATGATACTTAAGAAGGGTCTTGAAATACAAAGAAGAATTGTTCAAGAAATTGAGGAAGGAAAGGTTTTCTGGGCATGATGAAAGGCATGGGGGACAGGAAAACTTGGAGGACCCTAGGATCTGTTAGTTTATTGGTATGGACTACTTCCAAAGAAGTGTGTGATGTGGAGAGAGAAGATCTGGCAGACATCTGTGTACCAAGAAGATGATGATACTTAATGTATATACTCCTATGGGTCTGGGGCTTGCTCTGTTCTATTAGTTATCCCCAGCATTCAGCAGAGAAGACAGCATCACTCTTTGGAGACATGAGTGCCTGCTGAGCAAAGTAGTCATAGCAAAATTAGTCCTAATGACTAGTACCATTTATTGAGCACCTACAGTGTGGGCAATATCCAATCTAATTCTTCCAACAGCTGCAAGGCAGCTACAGAAACTAAGGCTGATAAGTTATATAAGATTCTCAAGGTCACACAGTGAGTTAGGGGCAGGGCTCGAATTAAATCAGAGTTCTAGAATGATTCCAAAGCTCATGCTCCTTTTGCTGTTCCCCCAATGGTGATGACTCAGTGTTACACTAAAGATGGTTCTGATTACTCTCTTCTAAATCTGAGTACATATTTGCTTCATTTGATCATTCTACACAGAGGTTTCTTTCCAGCACAAAAGAGAAGTGCCGTTTGAAAACACCCAGAAATAGCAGAAATAGTTGCTTTGTTGAGGTTTAAGTTACAAGATTACCTGATTTAAAAATATATATATGTATATATTCACACCTGATTGTGTAACTGATTATATATATATATGTATATATATATTTTTTTTCAGATTTTTCTCTTTCCAAACTGGGACCAGACAGTATAAATAATTCATGGAAGATGTAGGGTCCAACTAACCTAATATCTTCCACGTTGACCCTCTCTCTTTCTAAGCTGGTTCCCTTTCTCATGTTAATCTTATTTGACATATATAGCAAAGACCAAGAATAAAACTTACAGTCTTTAGAGCTAAGGAAAGACTCAATGTCTCCTACAAAAGAAGACTTGCTGACAGGGCAAACATACCCACTGAACTTTACTTAGGTTGCCTCATTGTCACTTTTGATCTTATTTTCATTTATGACCCTGTGTGGAAGCTCAGCAAACTGATGCAAAATACAATGTACTAACATATTTATTCAATCTTTGGGGACAAGACTTACATTACCATTGGTAAAGTCTGCTGAACTTCAGGCTCCAGAAATATTCAACCAGTAATTCTTGTTTTGTTTTGTTTTCTTTACGTGATCTTATTTTCTCATTTACCACTCTTAAACTCTGAATTCCATAAACCTCGATGGGGGTTAGATCTAGCAAACCTGAGCAGTTTTCTCTTGTTGCTTATTCATTAACATCTTGAAAGCATATCACAGTTGTTCTCCACTCCAGAACTGACAGCTTAATGCACAAAGACAGCACTCAATATGGACTTGTGGCTATTTCAGAATTGGGAGCACCAAAATCAAATCAACCGGGCAGGTATTTGCAGTTGACTGGTGACGTGTGTGAAACAGTGATGAGGGCAAAAAGCAGAAAAAGATAAGACACTTTTCCTCATGGGGTTTTCAGATAGAACTAGCCTTCTATGAGACAGTATTCATTCATCAGAAGCTTACTGTGTGAAACACCCTGTGAAACTCTTTACCTTGAGTTAGTATAGCCATTTCTTTGAGTTTGGCAGGAGGTTAAACCATATTTTTACTTCATATTAGGTGGATGATTTTAGGCAAGTTTCCTAACCTCCCCAGATATCTTTCCCATAATTGGGATTTTAATTGTACATACTTCATGAACAATAGGGCTTGTGGATTGTCAAAGAGCAAAGAGGAGGTTTGATAGAGGGACTAGTGAAACAGGTAGCACATGAATATGGATTGACTCAGCTATTCTAGTGGTGTTTACAAGTAGTTACACAACCAGGTGTGATAGTTAATTTGCACCACCCTTTTTTCTGCCCCCTGTTTGAGCTGGAACATCTCCTCTCATCTTCTTCTACCCTCAGACAGGGATTTGTACCCTTGGCTTCCCTGGTTCTCACCCCTTTGGACTTGGACTCCAAGTCTGGCTTGCCTTACAAATATATGTATGTGTATGTTGGTTCTCTTTCTCTGGAGAACCCTGACTAATACACAGTATATGCCACTAAATGCAGTAATACTTAGGTAGTACACGTACTATGAACATAACGGAGGGTGGGAACTTGTCCCTCCCTACACTGCAAGATGGCTAAGTGGGCAATGAGAGGCATGGAAGCTAAGACAACATCAGTCTGCCCTGGCTTGGGTGGGAATCTCTGTAGACCAGCTGATACTTTCCCCAGCCAAGTAGTCTTCACAGGGCAGAGGATGGCAGAGAGCCAACATCAAGGATCTGAGAAGTGAAGGCAATGCTGAGCCCCAGAAGCCAGCAGAGGGTACGAGCCCACACTTCACATTTTTGTGCTGGAACCATATGCATCTAGTTGGAAGAAAAGGGCCACCATTGTACCATTGGGGAACACAAGCTAATTAGCTAACCATAATTACAGCAGCTATGATTTATTGAGCATGTGCTATGTGACAAATACCATGTCAGATCCTCTGTATAAAGCATTGCTAATTCTCACAACTAACAATGCAGGTATTGCCAACCCCATTTTAAAGATGAAGAAACCAAAACTTAGGGAGAAGATGTAACTCTTTATCCATCGTACTTCTAAGACTCTAATACTGATCCAACCATGTCCCAAGCTCTCACCCTTTCCACTATGATATAGCAGCTGGCAGAAGATGATAATGGGTTGCTTTGGAAAACACCTCAGGCATCACAGACATTTCCTGGGCACCATAGTTACCCCATGATCCAATTCTATGGTCCAATTCCATGATCCAGGAGAATTACTGCCACATGTCTACAAGGAAGCAATACCATTTGAGTCCATGAGACCATTTGATGTTGGAGAGTCTGTTCACTTTGGCCTGTAACACTGGTAATGAAACAGTGGTCTGGATAAATAAATGACTGATATTGCTTGTTTGAATAGGAGGAGGATGTGACTTATAGGCCAGAATCCCCACTAAATCAACCAACCACACAGCAAGCCCTTCATGTTAATCATGACTAAATGGGAGTCCTGTTCATCTAATACAGATTTAGAGATATATGAATTAGAAGTAGGCTGGTTGCATTCAAAAATAATTAATGAATGAGAAAATGGGCTATTTGTCTCCGTCTAGTAGAGCACCCCTGCCACTTCCTAGATGGTATAGTGATTATAAACAGCCCAGAAAAAAAATATATATATATATCCTCTGACTCCTAGTTCGGCCAAATCAAGAAGGCTAAGAAGTGGTAAAGCTGGAACCAGAATTGCAAACCCTGTCCATATTTCACTACACTGCTACATAGTAGCATTGTAGTAATATAATAACAGTAATGAGAAGATGAGAAGGAAGAGAAGGAGAAGGGGGAGGAGGACAGGGAGGAATAAAAGGAGGGAGGGAGGGGAAAGAAACTACTTATGATAAATATTTAATGGGCCCTTATACACACCCTGGGCTAAGCCCTTTATACATATGGCCCCATTTTATCCTCACACGAGTGCTGATAAGAAATCATTTTAATTCCCATTCAGTGGATAAGGAACTTGATTATGTGATTTCTCCAAAGTCACCCAACAAGTAAGTGCAAAGCCAGGATTGGAAACATTCAACCAGGATATGCTGAACTCTGGATTTGAACACTAATCTCTTCAAAGCATTACTCTGAAAGATCACAGCCACTGACGTCCATGGTGGCACAATCTAGTGGGAGAGGCTGTCACTCCATTACATTCCAAAAGTGTGTCCCTGGAAAATAGTTTTAGCTTCTCAGGACAATCTGTTCACCTACAAAATGTAGATAAAGCACGATCTGTGCATCACATGGGGTTGTTGGTAGCATCAGTTATGTTACACGAATGTAAGGCTACATCATTGTTATTGTATTGGTAGTAGTAGTACTCTTATTCTTATTTCTACAGGTCTCCTGCTGAATCAAGATCGAAGTTCTGCAGCAGTGCAAAAATATGCCCCCTTATCTTCCTCTTCTCAGGGAACTAGAACACTACTGTCACTTAGCATGTCACAGTTTAGGTAGTTGAGCAATGTGGTGGTACCACAAGATATGTTTAACGTAGACACACTGTTCACTCTGAGGAGGCTCATGGGCTGACACTGAGTGGGCTTTCCCACCCTGAGTCACATCATGCTGTATCTATTCTTCTGAAAAAGATTTTCAGTGCAGCCTGACCAATAAAACGTTCCTACTAAATGTGTCAATGGTTTCCCCTTCCCCTTGCCTCCTACCCCTGCCCCAGATGAACAGCAGCAAAGGGACCAGAAGGGGAGATGGGAGTGAGATGTGAGGAGGTAGGAAGGTTTTGGCTCATCCACGTCATTAACTAACTAAAGGTGGCTCATCCATGTCATTAACTAACTAAAGGAACTATAATTACCCAGCACGCAGGGACTGTGAAAGTCACCGCTTTATATTTAGTGTCTGGCATAAAGTGAGGGGGAGTCCTTAATAAATGCTTGATGAATCCATGAATCAAAATAAGAATAATTAACTCTTTTGGAGGATGATCAATAAGCAAGGTAGTGCACTAAGCATTTTACATGCAGGTTCTTATTTATCTCACTCAATGGTTATTTTTGCCATTTTAGGGGTCAGAAAAAGGACATTTAAAAAGGTTGGAAAACTCAGTCATGCCATGACTCCACTTTGGGCTTAACCACTGTGCTATTCACCTCCTTAGTCCAACCCTACAACTTTACAGAGGAAACAGAAGACTGAAAATGTGTCATAGCTTACCTGAGGAACTCCATGGCTTCAAATCATGCCAATGTGTAGGCATGTCCTGGATTTGCAGAAATATAAGCCACGAGAAGGAGAAGGAAGAAAAGCACACTTTCATAGGGAAATAGACAAGAAAACTTCTCCTTGGAATGAATGGGTGCATTGCTAAATTTCTGAAGTTATCAGAGGCTTTGGCAAATGGAAAGGAAAGTCTGCAAGGAGCCTTGGAGGAGAAGAAAGCAGATCCTAGAAGTTTCAAAGATGATTCATGACTTATACAACCCAAAAGGATGTCAGAAGCTCCCACAGAGATTTGGTTGTGGTAACATTGATTCCAAGACCACTGGACTGACTCTGAGAGCAACATTTTTGCAGCGATTCAAGGCTATGGATGAGTGGTGTAGTGAAAGCTTTACAAGCAGGGTCATATATGATGTATTCAGGAGAGGGAAAGCCAAGAATAGCAAGTTGTACTTGGTTATAATTCCACTCTATGATCCAGAGAGAATGACTGTTTCCATATTATTTGGAAATAAAATGGTTGCTAGAGACTATATAGCCAGGTAAAGGTTGTAAGATTCTGTCTCATGAAGGACAAACTAGAGGTATAGGCAAGAGGACTTAAAAATGTTGTACAGTTGTGTGTGGAGGTGAGAAGAAGATAAAAGAATGACAAAACTATGGGGCGCCTGGGTGGCTCAGTTGGTTAAGCGACTGCCTTCGGCTCAGGTCATGATCTTGGAGTCCCGGGATCGAGTCCCACATCAGGCTCCCTGCTCAGCAGGGAGTCTGCTTCTCCCTCTGACCCTCCTCCCTTTCATGCTCTCTTTCTCTCATTCTCTCTCTTGTAAATAAATAAAATCTTAAAAAAAAAATTAAAAAAAGAAGAATGACAAAACTATCCCATTTCCCACTTGTAACCCATACTATGATTTTTCTGGGGTTCAGGTCATATCTCTCAGTCCCTCCATGAAGCTTTTTCTGATCCACTCAACTGACAGTGACACCTGGCTCTTCTGACTCCAGTCACTCATAGAACCTGTGCTTGGAGCCTGCAGTGTATGTCGCATTATATTATGCATTAAATTTGGGCATAGATATGGCTCTCTTCCCTCCTCCCCCACCAATCAGTGGTGATGCTTTAAGGATGGGAGCTATGTCTTGCATATCTTTTTATTCCTTGCCACACGAGAACAGAATCATGGTGTTGCTAAATAAGCATACAATCTAGATTCACACAGAGCAGTTTCCAAATGTTGTTTTGCCATATGGCTGCATGGTTTTGAGCAAGTAAGAAAGAGAACTAACACTTGTAGATTTCCTACTCTATGACTATGTCTATGCCCAATATCACCTTCTAGAAAACCAGGAGCTCAAGCCACTAAGTCTAGTCCAAGGTGCTATTTTCCTGACCCCCAAGGATGGCCAGGGGTTGGATGGGATGTCATTTTCATATTGGACCCATTATTTCAAACTGATAGGATCATCACTGAAGCAGCATGTTAGGGGAAAGCCCAATCAAAATTTGAGAAGATTAGAAAAGCTAATCAAAATTCGAAGGACTTAGGTCAGAGAGAAGGGGATATCAGCTAAAGCAAGAAGAAGGGCAAGAGATAGCCTGAAACGATAACCTAAACTGAAGAGTTTTGTTGCAATGATTTTGAGTAATAGCAGAAATGAGTTCTCCACTCTGAGTGCATCACATTTGTGTTCTCATTTCTGGGGGAGTTTCAGCCTCCTCATCTGCAAAATAGAATGAGGGAGAAAACCTGCCTTGCAGGACTGCTGTGGAAATTGAGGGAGATAATATGAGTGATAACACTGAGGACATACTGTGAATCTCTTCCTTTTGCCTACCATCTAATAAATTGTTTATGATCAAAACGTGTTCATTGAATACATGAATAAATGCATAAAGTAGTTCATGAATCCCTCCTAGGGTCTTAGGCACTGCACCATCTCCTGACTTTTGCCTTAAAATTTCTTGTCCCAGATTCTCTGTCAGGGAATTGATGCATTTCTTAATTGCCTATCAGGAATAGAAAGGTTAATTTATTTTTGCTCCTGCATGCTCTGGTGACTGAGACTCAAGAGAAGGTGGCAAATCGAATCTGGAGGGAGCAGGGCTTGGAGGTTTATGACACTCTGTTTAGCTACAATGAGTATTTCTTTGGCAGGAATTATCTGACAGGCCACTTGTAAATAGGGGAATGATGTCAATAAAGTGTAAAAGTTGTGTTGGCCAGGACACAATTTTTTCAGTATGTGGATATTTCAAAGTAACCAAGGGCAACTTATCTCATAATTACAGGGTTCTGAAGTCAAAATTGAAAATCTATGAAGGGGATTTAGTGCATGCGGTGGCTAATTTAATGGTTCCCAGAACTGCAAGCTTTCCACAGTGTTGACCCAACAGGGGAGGACATGTGTGCAGATGAGGAATTAGGAAGACATTTCCTCCTAAATTGAAACAATGCATGAGTGAAAAAAGCTACATCTTGGATCAGACATTTAATTTTGATCATTGTGTTCTCTGTTCAAAGCAAGTGAATTGCAAAGACCTGCATCCCTAAGGAGGAGTGGATTCTTAAGCCCCATGTTTAAGGGTACAAAGATTGACTATAATTCAAGATTCAAATATTTTTAAAATATTTTAAACTAAATGAAAACACAACTTACCAAAATCTGTGGGATGCAGAAAAATTTAGCTGTACAGTTTTTATGTTTTGTTTTTGTTTTTTTAATTAGGATAGTTATTGTTTTTATTGGTGTTTCCAGTTCCACAGATTTTTGAGTGGTCTTTCTCTAGGCTGATTTTTCTCGTAAATTCTGTTATTTTTCGTGAATAATTTCACAGAGCATGAAGTTTCTTGGGAACACATATGGAGTGTCATGAAAGAAATGTTGTAAGTACTGTAAGGTAAACATCAGAGGATCTGGGAGCTCGTGTCCTCTGTGGGGTTTTACATGATTGGGATTCCTTCCAAGGACTTCTCCCAATTAGTGACTGAGAAGACCAGGTTGAGGAGCAAATCAAAGGGAGACAGAATATGAGATCGGACCATGGGGCTAGGAAGAGCTGCAGAGTTGGAAGTCTGTGCAGGACCAGGGATGAAGATACTGTGAGTGGAGAACATCGAGAGACAAGGTGATGAAAAAAGAGGCTCAGTCACCATAGCAATCTGGACTGAACTATCTCCCTAAAATTCATATGTTGAAACCCCAACCACCCATGTGACTGTTTAGAGATAGGGCCTTTAAGGAGGTCATTAACATAAACTGAGGTCATGAGGGTGGGTCCCTAATCTGATAGACTAGTGTCCTTAGAAAAGGAGGAAGAGATATCAGAGTTCTCACTCTGTCTCTTCACTCACACAAAAGAAAAGTCATGTGAGGACAAAGCAAGAAGGTGGCTGTCCAGAAACCAGGAAGCAGTTCTCACCAGAAACCAAGCCTGCAGGCATCTTGCTCTTGAACTTCCATCCTCCAGAAGTGGGAGGACAGATCTGTTGTTTAAGCTGCCCAGTCCATGATACTCTATTATGTCAACCTGAGCAGGATAATACATCGTCTCAGAAGCTTGGGTGACATGGATGTGATACTGAATTTAATATAATTACTCCCACTTTTTGAAAGTTGTATTACACCACTTTGATTTTACAGAAGACCTACATTAGTACCTATTTCATGAACAGAAAGAAATATGAAAGGGATTTTTGCTTTTAAAAAAGGGGGAGGGTGGCAAAAATAATGTGCCTTCAGTGTTGGTTTTGCAGCAATCTGTCACAGAGGCAGCACCCAAGTGGAGAGCAGCGCCGCTGGACTCCTTCCCTGGGGACCACACTCAACATCTCAGCATCCACCCTGGAGCTTTGAACTGGGTCTGTGAGTACCTCTGCTTCATTTCCATTTTTTGTGGGCATCCACTAGCAAGATGTGTCCTAAGATATCAGAAAAGCTTAAGAAAGGTGATTTGGGGTGGTCTCGGAATGCCCAAATATTCCCATTTAAATTAATGGAAATTGCTTCTTCCCTTTATGTCCTTTCAGTTTAGGAAAAGTGTCATAGGGCTGTTCTATTTTCAGGTAGCAGGGGAAACTTGTACACCTAATGTGGGCTACCAATGCACAGCATTAGGCAGGGTCCTAGAGAAGGGACAAAATGAGTCCAATGTGGCCTCCACATTTCTGCATTCCAGGAGGCCCTAAGTTATGGAATACTGTGGAAACATGACATAATAAGCCCAGAAATAAGAAGACAGATTCAGTAAGTCCCATCTGAAAGCCACTGACAGACTGTTATAGGGTTGATTTCAAAGAAGAAAGAGAACCTTTCCAATAGCCATGTTAATAAAGGATCTGTAGGGAAAATTGCATTCAAGAGTTCCATGCCATTCTGTATGAAGCCAATAAACCTGGAAGCCAATTTTTCATATATTTACCTAAACTATATGATTTGTATATGTATTTTTTAATTCACTTTTTATTGAGATATAATTTACATATCGTAAAATGCAATGAATGTATACATGGATGAATTTTTACATGAGTAGATCCTCACATAACCACCAAACAGATTAGATACAGAACATTCAGTTTTGGTTTCTCTTGTCTTCCTCTGCTCTTTTCCTGGTGCTCTTTTTCTTGGAGGAGTATAGATAATAGAATAGCCATGGGCTTTGTGGGAATGTCAGCTTTATTTTTTTTTCTTTCTTGTTTAGGAAAACACTAAACATTCAATTCCAGGCAACCAAAAATCCTACTTTCTTACCAAACACCCCTAAGGGGCATGTCTTCTGCTCCATACCTTTGCTGTTTTTCTTTCCTCTTGTTAATACCTTTTAAAACAAATGAGTTTTTATACAAATAAGGTTTTTAAAGTGTGAAAAACAATTTATAGGATGTCAGAAACCTCCTTCATAGCCTGTCCCAAATGCTAGGACCTCAATCATCATGGACCTTAATCCATTCTACAGTTGATGGAAATGTGGATTTTTTCATTTTGAGGCTATTATGAACAAAATCATGTATAAGAATTCTTTTGGCTGAAATGAATGTGTACTTTTTGTGTAAATAACCACTTGAGATATAAATTATATAGATACAGATATAGATAGATGTCTCACCAGAGTTGAATTGCTGGGTCATAGGGTGTATGCATGTTTACATTTTATAGATATTGACCAATATATTTTCAAAGTGGTTGTACAATTTATAATCTCACTCTTAGTGTCCAAGTATTCCAGTTGCTCCATATATTTGGCAACATTTGATATTATCAGTATAATTTTTGACGTTCTGGAGGTGGCTTTAAAAAACGTTTCAAAATGGGGCGCCTGGGTGGCTCAGTTGGTTAAGTGACTGCCTTCGGCTCAGGTCATGATCCTGGAGTCCCGGATCGAGTCCCGCATCGGGCTCCCTGCTCGGCGGGGAGTCTGCTTCTCCCTCTGACCCTCCCCCCTCTCATGTGCTCTCTCTCATTCTCAAATAAATAAATAAAATCTTTAAAAAAAAAAAAGTTTCAAAATAAGAACAAAGAATAGGCAACAAATATAAAACAGTAAGAAGTATGGTTAATAAATAATCACTCTGAACATCACGGGTCCAAATGGACCAATTAAAAGACAGGGATTTTCATAGTGAATCAAAAAGCAGACTCAACTATATGTCTTCTATAAGAAACCCCCTTTAAATATAAATACACTTATAAGTGAAAAGTAAATCAATGGAGAAAAATATACCACGCTAGTAGTAATCAAAAGAAAGCAAAAGTAGCAATATTAATTTCAGAAAGAACAAACTTCAAAGCAAGGAGAGTTGACAGGGATAAAAAAAGAGATTGCATTAGGATAAAAAGGTAAAATCTCCAAGAAAACATAACAATTCTTAACAAGTAGTAACAAACAGCAGGGAGTCAAACTATGTGAGGTAAAAACTGATAGGCTTGCAAGGAAAAATAGATGAATCCACTATCATAGTTGGAGACTTCAACACCCTTCTATCAGAAATGGACATATTCAGCAGGCAGAAAATTAGGATATAGTTGAACTCACCAAGTGGATATAATTGACATCTATAGACTATTTCATAAAATAACATATTGTTCTGAAGCTCATATGGAACATTCACCAGCAAAGATCAAATCTGAGCCACAAAACATACCTTAAAAAATTTAAAAGAGTAGAAATCATACAGCATCCACTCTCGGGCCATAATGGAATTAACTAGAAATCAGCAACAGAATGATAAATGTAAAATCCCAAAATACATGGATATTAAACAATGCACTTCTAAATAAAACATGGATCAAAGAAAAAATCTCAAGAGAAATTTTAAAATATTTTTAAATAAACGAAAATGAAAATACAACTTACCAAAATATGTGAGATGCAGCAAACACAGTGCTTGGAGGGAAACTGATAGCATTAAAAGTATGTATCAGAAAAGAAGAAAGATCTAAATCAATAATCTGTTTCCACCTTAGGAAACTGGAAAAAAACAAATTAAATCTAAAGGAAGAAGAAGGAGGAGGAGGAGGAGAAGGAGAAGAAGAAGAAGAGGAGGAGGAGGAGGAAGAGGAAGAGGAGGAGGAAGAAGAAGAGGAGTTAGAATTAATAAGAAGAATTAGAGCAGAAATCAGTGAAATAGAAAAGAGAAAAATCAATAAAACCAAAAGCTGTTTGAAAGATTAATAAAAACAAAAAACCTCTAACAAAGCTAAGAAAAAATACAAATTAGTAATTTCAGAAATGAAAGGGGATATTATTATAGATCACATGCATGCTAAGAGAATTATCAAGGAATACCATGAATATGTCATACCCACAAATTTGATAATCTAGGTGAAATGGACCAATTGCTTGAAAGACACAATCTCAAACAAGAAGAAATAGACAATCTGAGTAGGTCTGTATCTATTAGAAAAAATTAAACAATAATTAATAACTTTCCCAAATGGAAAGCACCAGGCTTAGATAGGTTCACAGGTAAATTCCACCACACATTTAAGGAAGAAATTATACCAATTATCTACATTCTCTTTCAGAATATAGAAGCGGAGGGAGTACTTTTCAATTCTTTCCTGGAGGCCAGTATTGCCCTAATACCAAAACCAGACAATACCATTACATGAAAAAAAAACTATAAACCAAAACTACAGACCGATATTTCTCATGAACACATATATAAAAATCCTCAAAAAAATATTAGCAAATTAAATTCAAAAATATAAGAAGAATTATACACCATAACCAAGTAAAATTTATCTCAGATAAGCAAACCTGGCTAAACATTCAAAAATCAGTTAGTGTAATTCATTACATCAACAGTTTAAAAAGAAAAAATTGCATAATCATATCAATAGATGCAGAAAAAGCAAATGACAAAACCCAACACATATTCATGATAAAAACTCTCAATAAACTAAGAATAGAGGGAAACTTCATCAACCTGATAAAAAATAACTACAAAAAACCCCAAAACTAACATCAGACTTAATGGTGAGAAACTAGAAGTTTTGATCAGAAACAAGGCAAGGATGTCCACTCTTACCACTGCTTGTCAACATCATACTGGAAGTCCTAGCCAATGCAATAACACAAGAAATAAAAGGTATATAGATTGGAAAGGAAGAAATAAAACTGTTCCCATCTTTGTTGGCAGATGACATGATTATTTATGTAGAAAATCTGAAAGAATCAACCAAAAAACCCTTAGAATTAATAAGCAATTATAGCAAGATTGCAGGATACATGGTTAATGTTCAAAAGTCAATCACTTTCTTAATAATACCTGCAAGGAAAATCAGAATCTGAAATTAATAGCACAAATACCATTTACATTAACCCCCCCAAGATGAAATATTTAAGTATTAAACAAAATATATACAAGATCTACATGAGGAAAACTATGAAACTCTGATGAATGAAATGAAAGAAAATCTAAATAAATGGAGAGACATTCCATGTTTATGAATAGGAAGATTCAATATTGTCAAGGTGTCAGTTCTTCCCAGCAGGAATTGTAGATTCAAAGCAATTCCTTTTTTTTTTTTAATGCAACTCCAATCAAAATCGTGGCAAGTTAATTTGTGGATATCTACAAACTGATCTTAAAGTTTATATGCAAAGGTGGAAGACACAATACAATATTGAATGAGAAGAACAAAGGTGGAGAACTGACTCCTTGACTTCAAGAACTACTATAAAGTGAGGGGGAGGAAAAGATGGTGGAGGAGTAGGGGACCCTATTCCAACCGGTCCCTGGAATTGAGCTGGCTATCTACAAGACCACTATGAACACCCACAAAATTAGCCTGAGATGTAAAAAGATATATCTGGATCTCTACAAACAGAATATCGCAGGTAGTTGGTTTCAAGGTATGAAGCAGGGAGCCATGATTCTGCAGGCACATATCCAAAGATAAATGGAAGGGGGAGGGAGCCGTGGGGATCCTACACCACTGGAGCATGATAGCCTCCTGTGCTGGGGACGGGGCACAGATTTGCAGACCAGTAGCTGTGGGGAAAGGACTTTAGGGCAGCCCCCTGGACTGAAACCTGGAGCAGCAGGGCAGCACATGGAAACAGGGGGTGGCTGGCAGTTTTAGAAGCACAAAGGGCAGAGACGTGCCCCCGTGCCCCAAACCAGAGGCGGGAATGGGAGCCCTGCTGAGGGGCGCACAACCCAGGATGCTGCAGTTTATACCAGTACTGACAGAAATGGAGATAGTGTAGCCTGGAGAGCTCACTGAAGAACAGACTGTGATCTCTCTGTTCTGAGGCAGAGGGCTGGAAATGGTCTCTTCTGCTCTGACTTTCGGAAGAGATGCAGAAAGCCACCAGGGAAAGCTGCCAGAGAACAAAAGCCCCCAAAAACCGGTTTTAACTGAGCCCATCCCCCCCCACAGGGGGCAGGGCAACTCTGCCCAAACAAGGTTACCTGAGTAATGGCGGCAGGCCCCTCCCCTAGAAGATAGGAGGGGAGAACAAGAAGCCAACAACCCTAAGGTCCCTATAAAACAGGTGCATCTTGCTTGAGTGTGGTCAATAATTTGGACTCTATACATTCCCTCAACCATCCCTCATCAGAATGACTAGGAGGAAGAGCCCGCAAAATAGGAAAGACTCAGAGACTGTGACTTCTGCCACAGATTTACAAATGGATACAGATATAACCAAGATGTCGGAAATGGAATTCAGGGTAGCAGTTGTGAAGACAATAGCTAGAATGGAGAAATCGATTAATGGCAACCTAGAGTCTCTAAGGGCAGAAATGAAAACTGAACTGGCAGAACTTAAAAATGCTATCAATGAAATCCAATCCAATCTAGATAATCTAACAGCTAGGGTAAGTGAGGCAGAAGAATGAATAAGGACCTGGAAGACAATATAATAGATAAAAAGGGAAAAGAGGAGGCCAGGGAAAAACAACTCAGAATCCATGAAAATAGAATCAGAGAAATAAGTGACACCATGAAGCGTTCCAATGTCAGAATTATTGGGATCCCTGAAGGGGTGGAGAGAGAGAGGACTAGAAGATATAGTTAGCAAATTGTAGCTGAGAACTTTCTAATCTGGGGAATGAAACAAACATTCGTGTCCTAGAGGCAGAAAGGACCCCTCCCAAGATCAAGGAAAACAGGCCAATGCCCCAGCATGCAATAGTAA
>NW_028071360.1:0-14722 GCF_054177405.1 Leptonychotes weddellii
CACTCCAGCAACCCTCAGTTTGTTTCCTGCGATTAAGAATTCCTCATATCAGTGAGGTCATATGATACATGTCTTTCTCTTTTTGACTTTATATACTGTATTCTTACAATAAAGTAAGCTAGGGAGAAGAAAATCTTACTGTAAAAATACATTTACAGTACTGCATTTATTTTTTTTTTAAATCAGCATATAAGTAGACTTATGTAATTCAAACCCATGTTCTACAATCAACTGTATAGTGCACTTTTTTTTTTTTCCTGTAAGCATGGGAAAGTATATGCAGTCCTTAAAAAGATTGGGTTGAAATATAGGTTGACAAAACTTGGAAATTTTATAAAAAGCTTTTGTTTGTGAGGTTCTCTTGTTAAGTACAACTTTATATGCAAATGCCTTTTTAATATTATCTGTAAACCTTACAACACTGCAAAGTAGATATTATCGTTTCCATTTTAGAGATGACAAACGCTCAGGTTAAATAACTTGTTGACCATTGGTACAGAAAAGTTACTGAAAAATTTAGGTTCTGTTCTACCTCTGATCAAATTGAGAGTTAAAGTTCTTTTCAATAATGTCCAAGGGACACCTGCATCAGAATCACTTGGGGAACTTGTTCTTTAGGTCTCACTCCCAGAGATTTTAATTCAGTAAGTCTATGTGGGGCCCAGGACGTTTTAAGATGCACTCCAGATGAGGCACATTCAAGTTTTAAAACAACTCTAAGATTATGCTTCTTCAGTAGTTGTTAAGGAAGGAGATAGTTCGGTATGTTTGTACATTAGCCCTGCCTGTCAGTGGTTTTACCAATCTTCGCCTTGGTTCATCTTCTCTGGGAAGTAGATGCCCCTTCTTTACAAAGGATCCTGAGCATTCCTCTGTCTTTAATTTAATTTTTTTTTTTTAAGTAAGCTTTAGGCCCAACATGAGGCTTGAACTCACTACCCCAAGATCAAGAATCGCATGCTCTACTGACTGAGCCAGCCAGGTGCCTCCTTTCCTCTGTCTTGATGTCTGTCACATAATACTGAAACAGTCTCTTTACATGTTCTTCTTTTCCAGCAGATGATGAAATCCTTGCTCCTTGCACAGTGCTTAGTATACAGGCGACATACTAAATGCTCAACTGGGAATATAGTTTTTATGGATAGTTGACATTCTTTAAATGATTGGTCTAAGAGATTTGAATTTATGAATTTAATTTGAAATTGGTATTCTTTTAACATACATTAATTAAGTATTTAGGTCATATTAATTACATAAATGTTAGCTCTTTTCTCCCATCTAAATTAGAGAATAAAGCTTATTTTGATTGAGAAATAATATTTGTTGACACTGAGTTTGTCTGGTTTTGCCTAGGGATTACTAAATTGCTCTTTCCTTTTCAGGGCCTACATTTATTTTAAGGAAGTTTGAAACTTGAAAAAGGGAAGCATGACGAAACTATTACAGCGATTCTAAAAAAAATTACGATTCTTTAGTTGAAGGAATGTCAATTTAACAAACCTTTTTTATGAATTGAGTTACTGTTGGAAGGCTGTAGCTCCCCTATTTTACTCCTTTTGCGTTAAAAATACATCAATGTTTAACTTCCAGCCCCATGTCATAGTACACTGTGCAGCAGAGAGAAGGCCAGATGTTGTTGAAAATCAGCCAGATGCTGCTTCTCAACTTAATGTGGATGCTTCTGGGAATTTAGCAAAGGAAGCAGGTAATGATGACTTTATAAAATCTTTGTAAAATATTAAATAATTGCTGAGTTTATAAAGATTAAAGTTTTCTAGATCACTTATAAGAGATTTGTTTATATATGATGAATAAGCTATTATAAATGCCAGTACAGAGTGATGTTCTGTAATAATTTAATAGATTCTTTTCTTTCTTTTATGTCTGTCTTTTTTAGCTTTAATTGGAGCATTTCTAATCTACATTAGCTCAGATTATGTATTTGATGGAACAAATCCACCTTATAGAGAGGAAGACGTACCAAGTCCCCTAAATCTGTATGGCAAAACAAAATTAGAAGGAGAAAAGGCTGTCCTAGAGAACAATTTAGGTAAGACACAATTTCTTTAGCCCCTGATAGTTTTGATTGTTTTGATATATATATATGGAGATGATATATGATATATAAATGATATATATATATGGAGATGTATAGATCTAGGTATATATATGATATGCTACATATGAAAACTATATATAAAATTTTGAAGCAATTAGTCAAGGAGCATAAATCATTGGAGAAAAATTAGAGAATATAGTTAATAAAAAAGAAAAATAAGAATTTTATTTTATTTTATTTTATTTTTAGATTTTATTTATTTGACAGAGAGAGACACAGCGACAGAGGGAACACAAGCAGGGGGAGTGGAGGAGGGAGAAACAGGCTTCCCACTGAGCAGGGAGCCCGATGCGGGGCTCGATCCTAGGACCCTGGGATCATGACCTGAGCCAAAGGCAGACACTTAACGACTGAGCCACCCAGGCGCCCCAAAAAATAAGAATTTTAGAAATCAAGGGCACCTGGGTGGCTCAGTCGTTAAGCGTCTGCCTTTGGATCAGGTCATGATCCCATGGGGTCCCTGCTCTGCGGGAAGCCTGCTTCTCCCTCTCCCCCTCTCCCTGCTTGTGTTCCCTCTCTTGCTGTCTCTCTCTCTCTCAAATAAATAAAATCTTTAAAAAAAAAAAGAATTTTAGAAATCATTAAGAATTTATGAATCCTTCCAGACTTTTTCCAGTATCAGTATATACATGCATGTCATTATATAAGGGTACCTGGCTGGCTCAGTCAGTAGACCACGTAACTCTTGATGATCTTGGGGTCGTGAGTTCAATCCTCATATTGGGTGTAGAACTTACATTTTAAAAAAAAAAAATGTTACTGTATAAAGGAAAAAAATCTTATAGTATAAATATTTGTAATATACTTTGGAAAAACAGGTCCATATCATTTCTTCTAGATTGAGGTATTTGTTTTTTTTGTATGGTTTTTGAATTTTTTTTTTTTTTTTTAAGATGAGAGAGGGAGAGGTTGTGGGGGAGGGGCAGATGGAATAAGAGAGAGAATCTCAAGCAGGCCTCATAACCATTGTAGAGCCCAACGCGGGGCTTGATCTCACAACTCTGAGATCATGACCTGAGCCGAAATCAAGAGTCAGACAACCGGCTGAGCCACTTAGGTGCCCCGGTTTTTAAATTTCTATTTGTATGGCTCTTCTTTTCCCTGTGTTTGTGTATACATACACATAAGTATATGTGCTAATATAAAATGTATACCCTTATTGAAAAAAATTAAAAAGAAATCAAAATTGTAAAGGGTGGAAGTTCTTTTATAATGCTGCCTCCGAGAAGCACCGGATATGGTTAGGTAGGAAAGCACTTTTTTTGAATTTGTAAAAATGGTGGATTTCGTTTTATAACCTGGTACCCCCCCATATTTTGTATTTCAGTGCATATTGAGTCATCTCTGGGTTATCTTTTTCCTATCAGTGGCTGCATAGTACTTGATTTAATGATTCCTTGCACTGCCTTACACTATACAGTCTTTAAGAAGCATCCTCTAGTATAGACACCATACTTACAGGCATTTAGATTCCAGGTGTTTTTTGTTTTTTGGTGTTTTTTTTTGGTATTATAGATTATTCTGCAGGAATCATCCTTGAATACCTATCTATACATGTTTTTCCAATATGTTAATTTAATTAAAAAGTTGTTAATTTTCAGTTAAAGTGTTAATTATCCAAAGTCTGTTGTAACTGCTCAGTAGGGACCAACATAAAATCTGAAAACTCATAATTCCTTAATCAGTGGTTTCTTGAATTATGTGGTGAAACACTCACCTAACTTTATTCACCACTTGTTAAGGTGTCATGTGCTGTGTGTGTGTATTTTTTTTCACCGAACTTGTTGAGAATTAGTTGAAATTCACCCCAAAATATTTCACCATGTTGTTTAAAAAAAAAAAGATAAAGATTTATTTATTTATTTATTTATTTATTTATTTTGGGGTGGGGGGAGTAACAAAGGGAGAGAATCTTAAGCATACTTGCACTGAGCAGAGCCCTATGCGGGGCTTGATCACACAGTCTGAGATCATGACTGAACCGAAACCAAGGGTCAGAGACTCAACAGACTGAGCCACCCAGGTGCCCCTATGCAATTTATCTTCTAACAAGAATGTTCTCTACATAATTACAGTGTAGTTATCACACTCAGGAAATTTTTTTTTTATGTTACGTTAATCATCATACATTACATCATTAGTTTTTGATGTAGTGTTCCATGGTTCATTGTTTGCATATAACACCCAGTGCTCCATGCAGTATGTGCCCTCTTTAATACCCATCACCAGGCTAACCCATCCCCCACCCCCCTCCCCTCTAGAACCCTCAGTTTGTTTCTCAGAGTCCATAGTCTCTCATGGTTCATCTCCCCCTCCGATTTCCCCCTCTTCATTTTTCCCTTCCTACTATCTTTTTTTTTTTTTTTAACATATAATGTATTATTTGTTTCAGAGGTACCGGTCTCTGATTCAATAGTCTTACACAATTCACAGTGCTCACCGTAGCACATACCTTCCCCAGTGTCTATCACCCAGCCACCCCATCCTCCCACCCCCCACCACTCCAGCAACCCTCAGTTTGTTTCCTGAGATTAAGAATTCCTCATATCAGTGCACACTCAGGAAATTTAACATTAATGTGATGTTATACTATATCATCTATGTAGGAATTTTCCCACTTGTCTCAATAATGTCCTTCACTGCATCTTTTTAATCTAGGATTCAATCAAGGATCTCTCATTGCATTTAGTTGTCATGATCAGTTTAATTTCTTCATTATTATGGTTGTTGAAAATAATATATAAAAATACCCCAAATGACAAGAGACCTTTAAAAATATTCAGTATGATAGTTGTTAAATGGGCATTATTATAGGTGAACTGTGTCATTTTGGTATACTGCAAGTTTTCTACAACAGTATTTTTTTTTTTTTAATTTTATTTATTTGAGAGAGGAGAGCGCGTGCACATGAGCACAAGCATGGGGAGCAGCAGAAGGAGAGGGAGAAGCAGGTTCCCTGCTAAGCAGGGACCCTGACGTGGTGTGGTTCAATCCCAGCATGCTGGGATCATGACTTGAGCCTCAGGCAGATGCTTAACCGACTGAGCCACCCAGGCGCCCCACTATGACAGTATTATTTAAATCCACATACTTTCATTTTATATCAAGACTTCAGAACCAGTCAGCTTTAAAAAATTACCCGTTTTTATTAATTCCTAGGAGCTGCTGTTTTGAGAATTCCTGTTCTGTATGGAGAAGTTGAAAAGCTTGAAGAAAGTGCTGTGACTGTGATGTTTGATAAAGTGCAGTTCAGTAACAAGTCAGCTAACATGGACCACTGGCAGCAGAGGTTCCCCACACATGTCAAAGATGTAGCCACTGTGTGTCGCCAGTTAGCAGAGAAGAGAATGCTGGTGAGAATCTTTGGAAGGAAGAGTTCTTAACTTCCCCCCACAAGTGAAAGTCAAAGTGTTTTTGCTTTCTTTATTGTTGTATGTAATAACGTATATCTTTATAATAATATAAATAAATAAATACCGGGTTTAAAGCTTTTTTAAAACTACAAGGTGACCAAACAAAAGTAGTTTTCAGATAGTAGGCTATATTTATGAATAGTAAAAATATTATGCTCTTGTGTTTGAATTTTTTTCTCACATACTGTGGACGCTGTCATTCTTCTCTTGCAAGATGACTAAAATCTTGTATTTTTTCTTTGGATGACAGAATAACGTCTTTAAGAAATTATTCTGTTTAAGATTTATGTAGTGCCAACGAAGACTCTCCATAGGAATTTTTAATTTCAGCCGTTTTAAGAATGATTTGTAATTTTTTTTTTTAGATATTGAAATAGGAGTTAATATCAGACATTTGAAAAGATTGCGACTAACTAGAATATTAATAGAAAGATGAGAGACTGATTTATTTTAGAATGTTAACAATAGGTTGTCCATAGTTTTTAACACATAAAAATTTATGTTTTAAATATGTACTATGGAACTATTTAAGGATGTCATGCCTAATTAGCTCATACTGCAAAATGGTTCTATTACGTTTTGGTTTTATTAGTATAATTAAAAATACTCATTAAATTGGCTTGTGTTTCCATAAAAATCTGTACTCATTCTTAGGATACCCACTAAAAATTTGGAGCCACTTATATTTTTATTAAAAAAAAATAATTCTTAAGCCTCAATTCTAGAAATTGCTTCTTAGGTTTAGCTGGGTATATTTATAGGAATTTGATTTTAGATATCTCGTGGGGAGCATTCCAGAAGGGAGGGATGCATTTTAATTCCTGGACTTTTAAATTAGCTTTTTTTTGTTTATTACTCCACTCAACTCAAAAAGTTAAAACTATTTTGAATTTTTATGTCTTTATTAGGATCCATCAATTAAGGGAACCTTTCACTGGTCTGGCAATGAACAGATGACTAAGTATGAAATGGCATGTGCAATTGCAGATGCCTTCAACCTTCCAAGCAGTCACTTAAGACCTGTAAGTACATGGTGTTTAAAACCTCACTTGTTGAAAGCCCAGATCTGTCAGTATAGTATGTATTACTGATAAAACTTTCTTGTTGCTTTGAAAATATTGGATAACTTCATTTTTTGGTACTAATTAAAGTGAACTTTGTATGTTGGTGGTTTATATTGTTACTTATCTCTAAATTATCATTTATAAGGAAGCCCATGAGTATTGGTGAAGTTTATAGGAAAAGTACTGTCTTGATAATTTATTTGTGTATTTTTCCAGTGATCAAATCAGATTTTCAGTGAACGGCAAAGTGAAATAGAGATTATAAAGCTGCAACATAGGCTTTTCATTTACTTTTAAATTTTTTGCTTTTATTTTTCTTTAAAGATAACTGACAGTCCTGTCTTAGGAGCACAACGTCCAAGAAATGCTCAGCTTGACTGCACCAAATTAGAGACCTTGGGCATTGGCCAGAGAACACCCTTTCGAATTGGAATCAAAGAATCACTCTGGCCTTTCCTCATTGACAAGAGATGGAGACAAACGGTCTTTCATTAGTGTATGTGCAGTTTGTTTTTTTTTTTATTGAGAAGTATAGTATGTGGCACTTTTTAAAGAAAAAAGGAAATAGTTTTGTATGAGTGCTCTTTAATTGTGACTCATGATCTTTCAGGTAAATGATGCTCTTGCACTAGTGAAATTGTCTAAAGAAACTAAGGGCAATAATGCCTCATTTGAAGTAATGATTTTTCTTTTTATCATTTTGTTCTGGCTTAACTTTGTTTGAGTATAGTGAATTATGATTCTTAAATATTTACGAGCCAGGATGAGACAGATCTACTGTAGACTTTTTCTTGGATGAAATGCATTATTCATTCCTATAACCTCTACATTTTCAGGACTTTTTGCAACTGTTGACCTTTTTATGTTTTAAAGTGAGTTAAATAGTATGAAAATCATTGGTGTTCATTATTTGCATTGCTTGAGCTCTGATCAAAATGTTTGAAGAAAGAAACTTTATTTTTGCAACTTATGTGCAGTTTTTAAGCTTGAGATATTTCAACATGTTATGTATATTGGAACTCCTGTAGCTTGATGCCTCCTGCTTTTGTAGCAGTGTATGGTGAGCACTTGACAGAGAGAGTATGTGTGTATGTGTATGTGTTTTTTTAATATGTGTAAAACTGTCCTTTTCACTCTATGTCACTAAGTGATATTTCATATCTGTGGTTATACTAATAATGATGGGCCTTATAAGTCTTTTGGCCATTCAAAAATAATAATAAATATGTACTGCTGGCATGGTAATGCTTAGTTTTCTTTTATTTACTTTTTAAATGTAAGGACCAAACATCTAAACTGACTGGTATTTTGTTGCTTTAATTTTTAAAAATTATATTCTTATGTAACATCTGATGCCTATATATAGTTAATATCTATCGAGATATAAATAATAAAAATGAACCCTGGTGAACTCCACTTGAGACTTAGAATGTTATAGATACTGTATCTTCCTGTGCCAACTGAGTGTTTTTAAACTAAAAATAACTATGTAATCTTGCTACATATTTACATTGAATGTTCCTTCTGAAGAATGCAGAGTATTTGAATGTATTATCTATTCAGAGTAACATTGAGGTGACCTTAGCCTCAAGGATATTTTTGATCCTTAATAAGGAATCAGCATGGTGGAATGAAGTGTATAACTTGGCTTCTATTCAGGGGTCAGTGTGAACCCTGGTTTTAGATTTTCTTTTTTTTTTTTTTTTTTGGTTTTAGATTTTCTGATACCACTTCTGGGGTATCCTTTCCCTAGGTTATGATTTTATCCTCCATTGGACAAAAAGTATTTGTTTCTTTTTTTTTTTTTAAGATTTTATTTATTTGCGAGAGAGAGAATGAGAGAGAGAGGGCATGAGAGGGAGGAGGGTCAGAGGGAGAAGCAGACTCCCTGCTGAGCAGGGAGCCTGATGTGGGACTCGATCCCTGGACTCCAGGATCACGACCGGAGCCGAAGGCAGTCGCTTAACCAACTGAGCCACCCAGGCGCCCCAAAAAGTATTTGTTTCTTAAGTTCCTAATTTACTTACAGTTTGAGGTTTAGAGAGAATCAGGTTTCGATGATTTGTTTAAAGCACCAATTCCCAAACCATGTTATATTTTATAATTAGGGAAATTTTAGTGGTACCTTGACCCCTAACCTGGACTCACTGAAATAGAACTTCTGGAATTGAGACCTGCTAATCTAGTTTTAAATTTTCCCTGGATGCTTCCAAAGTAGCCAGCCTGGCATTTCCATTTGGCAACCACTGGATTAAAGCTTTTTCTTTTTTTTTTAAGTTACTTCATTGCACATAGTACAAAATTGAAGTTTCAGAGTAAAAAACCTTTCTCATTCTTCTCTAGCTACTGGTTTTCCATCTGTGGAAGAAACAATGTAGATCAGATCCTAGTATGTTTCTGCAGGCACTCTGTATAGTAAGAATACACTCATTACATATGTGTGTGGACATACATGTATGTCACCATCCCTTCTTTATACAAATAGTATAATATACACTTTTCTGTACTTTTAAAAAATTTAATATACCTTAGAATTTATTCTGTATTAGTTATAATGAATGTCTATATTCTTTTTTTTTTTTTTTGCCATTCACTTTGAAATTTCTATCTTTTTTTTTTTTTAAGATTTTATTTTTAAGTAATCTCTACATCCAACATGGGGCTCGAACTCACAACCCCGAGATCAAGAGTTGCATGCTCCACCAACTGAGCCAGCTGTGAGCCCCTGAAATTTCAATCTTAACAGAAAAGTTGTCAAAATAGCACAAGAATGTCTGTATTCCCCCTTCCATATTTCCCAGTTATCAACATTTAGCTACATTCATCCTATCATTTTCTCTTTCTCTTTATATACACACACAAAGTATGGTTTTTTTTCGTGAGCTATTTAAGAGTAGTTGCAGACCTGATTCCTAATCACTCACCTACTATATAAGCCTCAGTGTATAATTTCTAAAAATCAGGATGCTCTTCCACATGACCCCATAATAACCATCAGAATCAAGAAATTAACATTGATACAATCTCCAATCCATAGACCCCGTTCACATAAGTTGTGCCAGTAACGTCCTTTATTAAGTCTATCCAGTCCAGGATTACTCATGGCATTTCTTACCATTTTACTTCAGCTTCAACCTGCAGCAGTTACTCAGTGTTGTTTTCTCGTTCGTGATCTTGACTTTACTGACCTCTCTCTTTAAAAGAAACATTCACATTGACACTTAACAATGCCAGTATTGCTCCATTCTTTTTTGTGTAGCTCCATTCTCTGTCGGTGAGAAATCTAGCTCCCGTTATTCTTAATATGCTTACTAATTGGCTCAAGTCATCTGTAAGAACCATTCTGATCAGAGTTTTCCTGCTACCCTCATCACAGACCTCCATGAGCCAGTTGAGCATCCCTGACCCCTGCGCCATGGCCCTGATGACAGTGACCGTGTCAGTCACTGTACCTAGTAGAGGCCACCAGCCCATGCGGTGTACTGCACCAACAGCCACAGAAGCTACCACATACCTGCTTGCAGAGCACCAAAGAGAAGACACTAGGTATTCTTTCATGCAGTATATATTCCATTGTATCAGTGAACGAACCCCAATTTATTTATTAGTTTCTTAATGATATACTTCAGGTTGTGTGGAATTTTAGAGCATGCTTTTAATGAGCCCAATGTATAACACATTCAAGTTTGTGAGACTTTCTCTTCTACTGTATATCCACAGATTATACCTATAATCTCACAGGTATATATTCCACAGGTCCTGGATGTATCAGTCTGTGGTGTAAGAATGAATTTAGGAAAAAATCATTACCAAAATAGGAAAAGAGCTTGATCTGTAGACCTGAATGTATGAAGTATAGAATGTATATTAAATATTTCTCCGACTATTTTTGTTATATGTTTAAACCACTGTCTTATGTAGTTAAAGGTATTTGCTTATTTGGGGTTTTAATACAAAATAGTAATCATTTCAGCCACTTTCAGAAGGAAATAGGAAATATTCAACTGTCCAATAAAACCTTTGGGAGAAATTACTGTTGGAGTCTAAATTCTATCTCTTTGCAAACCAAATCCTATCATTAGCAGTAAATAAGGCAGCAGATTTTAATTCAACTGTGTAGATTAATCCAGAGAGAATTTTCTGACTTGAGGGCAGTATTACATATAGCGATTAAGAAACAGTCAAATCTGGATTCGGATGTGGTTCCACCACTTGCTTCTGGCAAGTTATTTTTCCTTTGAGTTTCAGTTTCTTTGTAGGGTTAAGTGGGAGTAATACTATTTCACAGGTCTATTGTGGAAATGCATAGAGCAGAGATGATTAGCAAATGTAGCAGTGGACTTACCAAGTGCCTTGGGGAAGGGCTTGGGGAGGTGTGTGGAGGAGCCTGTGCTTAAACCCTCTATGGCTAGCTGCACTTTCTGACATAAGACAATGGGAGTTTTCCTCCATAAGCAGGATTACAAATGGGTTTTTTTCTTCGTGATTTTTTTTTATATTTTCTGACTTTTCTACAGTGAGCATACGTTTAATATTTTGGAAATAAATTTTAAAAGATTTTTATTTATTAGAGAGTGCAAGTGGGGAGGAACAGAGGAGGAGGGGTAAGTGGGGAGGAACAGAGGGAGAGGGGTAAGTTGACTGCACGGAGTCCCACAACCCTGAGATCACGACCCCAGCTGAAATCAAGATTCGGACGCTTAACTGACTGAGCCACCACCCAGGAACCCTTAAAAGATTTTAAAGAGGGGATACCTGTCTGCCTTCGGTTCAAGTCATGATCCCAGGGTCCTGGGGTTGAGTTCTGCATTGGGCTCCTTGCTCAGCGGGGAGCCTGCTTCTCCCTCTCCCTACTTGTGCTCTCTCTCTCTCTGGCAAATAAATAAAATCTTTAAAAAAAAAAAGATTTTAAAGAGGATAAATTATTCTTGTAACCTCTTTAGCCTAACTGCCTTGCTTCTGAAGTTCTGTATTTTGCCACGAAAATGGCAAAATACTTGAATTTATATGTACCTAATTGTATCTCTGGAAATTGGATGTTGAAATTCCTGTATTTGCATTGATTTAATTAATTAATTTTTAAATTTTTATTTTTTTTAAGTAGGCTCTACACCCAACGTGGGGCTTGAACTCAACAACCCTCAGACCAAGACTTGAATGCTCTACCAACTGAGTCAGCTGGGGGTCTCCCCCCACCCTTTTTTTAAATATTGTTGTAGGGCTTTTTTGTTTTTGTTTTTGTTTTAACAATTGATTTAACATCAAAAGATGGCCATGAAATTGCTTAGCTCATTCCCGCAATTGTTTGTTTTCTGTGGACCCCATCTTCATTCTGATTTTTGACAAACATACAACATTGAACAATTTCAATTTTTCCCCACTTTGTTACGGAACTTAAAAAATGTTGCCTTTGAAATGTGAACTTGTTATAGAAGTTTCAAAAAGTTTTTTTTTAAGTTTATGTAAGTAATGTCTATATCCAACATGGGGCTTGAACTCATGATCCCCAAGATCAAGAGTCACATGCTCTTTTGACTGAGGCAGGAAGGCTCCCCGGTTTCAAAATGTTTTAATGTGAGATGCCAGAAGTTATCCAGGGTAAGTCAAACACTCAGGCATGTTGGAAGGCTGGGAATAATTTTTTATTCTCACCCCCAGGCTTTATGTGCTTAGTACCTATTAGGTTGTTGGATAGTTGAATTGAAAGAATTATGAGGGTTCTGGCCTTCAGAAATGTTCTTCTATCATTAGAATTAACCCTGAAACTATAGGAAAAGGATGGATGATAGAAAAAATAAATGCTGTGTGAGGTAACAGCATAGGAAACAGTGCCATTGTCTGCCTGGTTTGATTATGTGTCCCTCAGCAGCATGAGGGATAATCCTCTTTAATAATGTCAACCCCCAAACATTCCTAAGTTCTCTTAGTGATTCATTGCAGATCCATCACCATGATCCACTTAAGTCAGCTAAACCAAGTTAACTGTCTCCGGCTACAGATGAGCTTAGCAGGCCCAGGTTACTTATTTAAAATCTGGAAGGGTTAAGAAATCTAGATGTGAACTCTAGTGAGAAAATTGGTTTCATCTCAATCTTGGAAGTAAAAAAAAAAATGTTTTTAATTGTGATAAGTCATACATAACAAAAGTACATAAGATGTATATACAGTTTAAAGAGCAATGATAAACACCATGTACAACAACCCAGGTTAAGAAATAGAACATTATGGGTACCTTAGAAGCTCTCTATACAGTAGTCTCCCCTTATCCGTGGTTTCGCTTTCTGTGGTTTCAGTTACCTGCGGTCAACTGCAGTCCGGAAGCAGACGATCCCCCTTCTGCTTCTGACGTATTGTCAGAAGGACAGTAGTAGCCTAACGCTACATCACAATGCCTACATCATTTACCTCACTTCTCATCACATAGGCATTTTCTTATCTCATATCGTCATAAGAAGAAGGGTGAGTACAATACAATAAGATATTTTGAGAGAGCACATTCACATAACTTATTTTATAGTATATTATTATAGTTGTGCTATTGTTACATTGTGCTAATCTTACATTGCCTATTTATAAATTAAACTTTATTATAGGTATGTATAGGAGAAATAGTATGCCTAGGGTTCAGTACTCAACTGCTGTTTCAGGCACCCACTGGGAGGTCTTGGAACATACCCCACATGGATAAGGGAGACTACTGTATGCCTTTCCCCTAGTCTACCTGTATTAGGGTTCTCCAGAGAAACAGAACCAATAGGGTGTGTATATATGTTGAAAGAAATTTATTATAAGGAATTGGCTCATGTGATTGTAAACACGGGCAAATTGAAAACTTGCTGGTTGGACCCACAGGCTAGAGACCTAGGAGAGCCAGTCTTCCAGTTTGAGTTCCGAACGCAATCTGCTGTAGAACCAGGAAGAGCTGATGTTGCAAATGAAGTGTGAAGGCAGTCTGCTGGTCAGTTGATTGAATTGAGGCCCACACACATTATGGAGGGCAGTCTGCTTTACTTAATGTCCCTGATTCAAATGTGAATCTCATCTAAAACACCTTCACAGAAACACCTAGAATAGTGTTTGACGAAATATCTTGGCTCCCTGTGCCATAGCCAAATTATCATAACATTAACCGCTATAGTGCCACTTGTCCCTCCAGAGTCAACCATTATCCTCACTTTAAAAAAAATTTTTTTAAAGATTTATTTATTTGAGAGAGAGTGTGTGAGCAGGAGGGGCAGAGGGAGAGGGAGAGCATCTCAAGCAGACTCCACGCTAATTGCAGAGCTGGATGTGGCATTCGATCTTGCGACCCTGAGATCATGACCTGAGCTTAAACCGAGAGTTGGACACTTAGCTGACTGCGCCACCCAGGTGCCACCCCCACCAAAATTTTTTAATTGTGGTAAAATACCCATAATGTAAAATTTGCCATTTTAACCAAATTCTGAAGTGTATAGTTCATTAGTGTTAATTATATTCACCAGTAGATTTCCAGAACTCTCCATCTTGTAAAACTGAAACTCTATGTCCATTAAACACCTTCCTATTTCCATCCTCCCCACCCCCACCCCCCGCCCACTGGCCCTTGGCAACCACTATTCTAGGTACTTAATATAAGTGGAACCATGCAGTATTTGTCTTTTTGTGACCAACTTATTTCACTTGGCATAATGTCCTCAACGTTCATCCATGTTGTAACATGTCAGAATTTTTCATTTTTAAGGTTTTTAAAATATTTTTATTATTCCCTTGTATGTGCCAAATTTTGTTCATCCATTGATGCTTCCATCTCTTGGCTATTGTGAATAATGCTGCAGTGAACATGGTTGTCAAGTATCTCTTTGAGACTGTGCTTTCAGTTCTTTTGAGTACATACTGAGAAGTGGAATTGCTGGATCATATGGTAATCCTATTTTTCAATTTTTTTTTTAGAGATTTTTTTTATTTGAGAGAGAGAGAGAGATAGCGAGAGAGCATGAGCAGGGGGGAGAGGGAGAAGCAGGCTCCCCACTGAGCAGGGAGCCCGACATGGGGCTCGATCCCAGGTCTCTGGGATCATGACCTGAGCTGAAGGCAGACGCTTAACTGACTGAGTCACCAGGCGCCCCTATTTTTTAATTTTTTGA